>NW_021318832.1:3139747-3145380 GCF_001605985.2 Dendrobium catenatum | reverse complement strand
TTTTCTTGCATCTACTAGTGGAAACCTTGTTTCTTTTCCTTATTTTTCTCTGTTTGGGTGCATTTCCTGCTGCAGAGCTGCTGTAAAACTGCTGGGACAGCAGTTTTGCTCACTGTTTTGGGTTGATTTTGACTAGGGTTGCTTGCGAACTCAAGTATTACCTTAGGGTTACTTGCGAACTCAAGTATTTCCTATCACCTACACTAAAGAATGGTATGGAGGTTTTAAGTTTTATGGGATTAGTTTGATTTTACAAGGAGTTTGTTAAAGGATTTTTTATAGTTTGTCATGTCGATATCTAAGTTGATGAGAAATGATGTTAAATTTGAATGGATTACAGAATGTAAGAAGAGCTTTTAAGAATTTAAGTAGTACCTGACTACTGCATCAGTGTTATCTATTCCTTCAAGAAAAGAGGGAATTCAAATTTACAACAAAATATATTTCAAAGGATTAGGAAGTATTTTAATGCATAATAGAAAAATGACTGCGTATGTATCAAGACATTTAAAATCTCATGAAAGAAATTATCCCACACTTGATTTACATTGACAATTATTGTGTTTGCTTTGAAAATTTGAAGGCACTATGAAGATTTTGGCTTCATTTGCGTCGATTTTTTTTATTGCTTCTTAAAGTAACTTTCTAGTTCAAAATTTTTAATTTATTTACTAAAAAGTTGCTTTAAAGTTTCGAATGGACCATTTTGGATCAATTTTGTATAGCCAAATGGCTAAATTGGAGCAACTAAGGTTTAAAAATGCGCATTTTGGTATTGAGGAGTTTTTCGTTTGTGAGGGGAGGCGTAAGCTTCAAGGCTTTTTGAGGGGTATGCTTCAAAATAAAAAAATTGCGTAAAGTGAAAATAAAGATTAAAAGTTATTTTAATATAATTTTCAAATAATATGTTAAAGGGTTATATATTAACTTTTTATTGAACTATGAATTTGCAAATTGACATATATATGAAACAGAAAATTACTCAATACATAAAGTGACAAGTGATGAATTGCATGGAATAGAATTAAAATTCAAATATTACAAGAGCAAAATAATATTAAATGTATAAATTGCATAAAAATATCATATAATATTAAGTTCAACACCAAATTTTTTCTTTCTCAATTATGTGCTCATCTACATTTAATTCTAAAAGATGTTGAAATAGTTGGAAACAACCCAATAATCATCTATAATTTCATCATTGAGGTGATCTTTATTTGAGTCATTATTATAACAAACTGGTCTCTCCTCAGCATCCTCCTGTGGAGTCCAATGCCTTTCAATTTGTTTCTTTTTCGTTTATTTTTGTCATTTTGCCCTTTCATAAATTTTTTGCATTGACATAAAGATGAAATTAATACTAAAAAAAATTTAGAGGAAGAGGTGGTGGTGTGCGTTTTCAAGTAATCCCTGACAATGGTGGCTACGGCGAAGGTGATGGGCTAGAGGTCGAGGCAGTCGAGAGGAAGTTACGGATCGGAGGTGCATATAGGCATGATTTATTTGGGATTTTAGTTTAAGATTTAGGTAAGTTATATATATATATAGAGTGAGGCGAGGCAATTCAAAGCGGGTAAGGCGTACACCTCATGACAATGAGGTGAGGTGTGCCTCAAAGAGGGCATCAGTTAAGCTGAGGTGCAAGCCTCATAATAAGCTTGAGTTGTTTTTTACTAGAATTACGTTGTGGAGGGTTTTATATTGCACAATTTTAAATAATGAGAGCAACATTATATTCTGAAACTAAAATGACCACATACGTATAGTCAAGGGACTAATTTAAATTTTAACTCTTTTTTATATAATAATAAAATAATATATTAAAGGATGACATATTAAGTTTCTATTGAACTATGAAGTAACAAATTGACATACATATGAAATAAAAATTTCACGAGACGTAAAATGACAACTGATAAATTACATGAAATAGAATTAAAATCCACACATTACAATACCAAAGCAACATAAAATATGTATAAAATATCATATAACATTAAGCTCAACTCAAAATTTTTTCTTTTGCAGATCCATACTTATTCACATTTTATTCTTAAAGAAAGTTGAAATAATATGACAACAACTCAAAAGTCATATGCACTAGCCTCACCAAGGGATCTTCATTTTAGGAGTCGGTCATAATAAATTATTCTCTACCATGCTTCATCACCTATGGAGTTGAATGCCTCCGTAGCTAAAATAGTATGTTACAACGGAGGTGGTGGGCTGGCTATAAGTTGGAGTTTGAGGTAGTCCAAAGCAATGTTTAAAATTGCGTATTCAGGTATTGAGGCATTTTTCATTCGTGAGGCGAGGCGTAAGCCTCAAGACGTTTTGAGGCGTAAGCCTCAAAACCAAAAGATTGCGTAAACATAAAATGATAAATTTTTTATATACTAATGAGTGAATAATATAAAACATAAGATATGAAGTGAAATCAAAATATCCTAATAATAAGACAACATAAAATATAGTTCAACTCAAAATTCTATCTTTCCCAAATCCCAATATTCTTTTCATTAACATATAATTCCAATTTCCAAAAACAAATAACAATGACATATCATATAGTCATCAACACTGTCATCACTAAGGGGTTCTTCATTTGAATCATCATTATGATGAACTGCTCTCTCCCCTTCGTCCTCTCCTATAGAGTCCAATGTCGGGCATTTACTTCAAGATTTATGTAAGTTTTAATATATATAGCGTGAGGTGTAAGCCTCATGCCAGTGAGGCGAGACGGGCCTCAACCAAGTTGAGGCGCAAGTCTCATAAAAAAACTCGAGACGTAAGCATCGAGGTGTTTTTTACTGGAATTGCGTAAAGGCGGGCCTCAAGGCAAGCCGCATATTGCGCAATTTTAAACCATGGTCCAAAGGAAGTAGTTGTGGCTCAGAGTTGTGTGGAGGCGTGATTTATTCTGGGCTTTAGTTTGAGATTTAGGTAAGTTTTAATTAAAAAATATATAAATAGAGTAAGGTGAGGCATGTCTCAACCAAATTGAGGTGCACGTCTAAAAAAAAAGCTCGAGGTGTATTCCTTGAGGGCTTTTTAGCCATAGTTGCGCTGAGGTGCACCTAACATTGAGCAATTTTAAATAATAGGAGCTACTTGTATGGTGTAAAATATGAAATGTTTACTGACCATCATAGTTTGAAATACATATTCACACAGAATAAATTAAACTTGTAGCATATAAGATGACTGAAGTTCATCAAATTTATTGATGCAGATATACAATATTGTGTTGGAAAAGTTGATGTTGTGGCTAATGCTTTAAGTCACAAATCTACCAGAATTGTAAATTGAATAATTACTCAGAGAAGTCTAGCTAATATGGAGATAAAGACATTACAATTAGAGGTTAGAAAATTTAAAACTATTGAATATTTGCCCTAAATGACAGTAAAACCAACATTAGTAGATCAAATTAAAGAAGCTCAAATGGTTGTGGCGATTATCAAAATTAATTAAGCAGGTTGAGTTAGAAGAAGAGGCAGGAGATTTTTGTTGATGCAGATGAAATTATTTAATATATATTACAATTGTGGGTGCGAAATGATTTATAATTATGACAATATATTTTCCAAGAAGCTCATCATTCAAGTTACACCATTCACACTTAGGTGCATAGCCGCCTAGGCATTTTAGGATTAATTTTTTTTTTGCACATGTGTTTGATGATGTTGTGTGATGTCTTTTGGATTGTCTGCATTGTAGGAACTTGCTGTTAAGTGGATAGTGTAAAAATATATATACTTGCTTTTCTTGTAGGTGGCCATGCTTAAAAGGGAGTGCAAAGAAATCATATATATAAAATGCTTGCATGACAAATGTTGCTTAAACCCCCAAAATGTGACCAATATGATAGAAGTAGGTGCTTGGCACTTTAAGCGCCAGGCAATTCTGGATGATTGCTTATGTTTTTATATATAAGCTTCTCCTAATCCTTTGTCTTGTAGGCTTTGTGTTTTTTTTTTCTTTTCAAATATGTATTTTATATATTTAGGAGTTGTGCGTTAGACTTGTGGTGTTCAGTTAAAGAAGAGATGGATCGAGAGGATGTACCTGTTAAAGGTGAAGCCTAATGTCCATTTAGAAGCCAAAATTTGAAGACTCTTACCAATATTCTGTAATAATTTAATTGGGTTGTATAATGGTAGACAACTCAACTGTCAAATTTGATTGTAATAATTGAGATATTATTTACACTTTTGTTTTGGTTGATTTATATATGCACGCATGTGTTGATTTATTTACTTGATTGAGAAAAGCATGTTTTTTTCTAAGTTTCTTCTCTTGTTCTGCTTGGGAGTGGACTGGACATGTTGATGCGATAGGTTCTTAGGACAAAAATAAGTTTTTTACCCATTAAAATATAAGCAATCTAAAATCAACTTTAGGTTTCATGATTTTCAAATATAAGAAAAAATGCATGACTCCCTTCAAAGGGCCAAATTTTCTAAAATTAAAGCAATCATGCATATCGTAATGAATCTCATATAGAAAAGCTTTCACTTAAGGATCATATAACTAAAATTTGCATATATTAATCAATATTTCTGCGTACTCACATGGTCAGACATCTTAGCTTAAAAGACAAGCTGTAAGCTCTATCCTTTAAATAAAAACAATCTTTGCTCTTCATATGCATTGAGACTGGATGTTATGGTTTTAAAAGCGACTAGGGGGGTTAGCTGGTAGCCTTTTTCTGGTAGGGCAATAAATTCAGAGTTCGGGTTGGCTACCTCATGTGAGGTATAATTTGTAAGTTTCTTGCACTCCGTTAGACTTAGGTTTGAGGCACTATCCCTCAATTGTCCTCACTTTAATTCTAGGGTTTGAGACAGTGGTTCAATTCAATCACCTCATAAGCCGTCACCTTCTAGGCATTTCCTCAATAATGTGTCGTTGGAATGTAAGCCCAAGCGTTCTAAATTCAAATGGTCAACTTAAAAAAAATAGATTCTAAAATATAAAGTCCAATATATGATAGTTTTGTGTACCTCTGATTTTCTCCTCAAAATCAAGTACTCTTACTCTTACTCCATTTGGCTCTCATTCCAAAAACTCCAATTAAAATTGATCCCTCTCTTCCTTTGAAATTCCTAAAGGCAAAAAATCTTCAAACAAGAATTTTATACATTTCAAAATGGAAAAATTTTAACCAATATTTTGATGATTTTAAAAAAGAAAGAAAATCACAAGTTTAATCAAAAGTTTTCTCAAATAACAAACATTTGAGATGTAATTAACTATAGGGTCTTGCCTCTATAGGGCATATGCACCTTGAATAAAATAACTTCATTCAACCAAATATTGAAGAGGGAAAATTTTTTGTTTAAAATTCAAATTGTAAATTTTGTTACTGAGTCCATAAGGAAATAATATTTTTATCCTTCAGGGTAATATATCATCTTTCTTATTTCATGCTCGATTAGAAAATATGCAATCCATTGAGGATGGCAATTTCTCCCATGTGATTAGACTATCTCTGAAACCTCCTCTTTCTCCATGCTTCCCCCTCCTTTGAGGCTTTGGAGCTCAACCAAGAATCCCATCCATGCTCCCTCCCTGGATTGCCCTCACTAAGGTCTTAAGAGAAACCTTGGTTTTAGAATGACTAG
>NW_021318832.1:3117982-3139378 GCF_001605985.2 Dendrobium catenatum | reverse complement strand
TGATTCTCCTCTTATCTGTCTCCTCACCTTCATGGTGTGATTTGAGGTAAACCCCACCATTGAGTTTGGGGAAATCTTCGCCACATCTAGGTATAAATGCTCCTCCTCAACCACCTCATCCTCATCACAGACTGTAAGTACTTGCAAGGTACGGTCAATACAGTAGTGGTCCGGTGTAAACTTCTATCACAATGGAAATATAGTCCCTTAGCCCGCTTCTCCTGAACCTCTGGCTCAGTCAGCCTCTTAAAATTTCTCCTGGGTCGTGCTCCCAATCCCACATCTTTAGATATTTCTCTCTAAATGGGCACATGCTGTACCTTTGGTGCCAGAAAAGTAATCATCCGGTATGAAGCTCCCGAACTGCTGCCCTTGCTGCTTTGATCAAGTGAGTTTTTGTCCTCCACAAACTAGGCTGGCTCTATAGCCTCTCCCAGCCCTCGTGGCCTCAATAATCGGACAATGTACCCTGATCTTTAGCTTGAAATCCTTCATGAAATTTTCCTCCAGCACTGTCTCGTATAGCCTCCCCAATCGGCTAGAAAGGTATTCAAATATTTCACGATAATCCGTCATTGTTTCTTCCCGAGCAATAAAAAAAAAAAAAGAACTGCTTGTACATATCTCCTTCCCAATTGGTGCGAAAACGTTCTAATAAACTATTTTTGAACTTCCTCCATGATCGGATTGGATCTCTCATGTCTCTCAACTGATACCAAGACTAGGCCTTCCCCTCCAAGCATAAAGCCGCCACCGTGAGTCTCTCCTCATCCGTCAGCCTATTCACCGCTAAGTACCTCTCCACCCTATAGATCTTCCCATAAGCATCTTCCCCCCAAAAAATAGGCATCTTCATTACTCTCACTCTTGGATCCCCTTCACCCATTTTTCTCTTCCACATTCGGCTCCTCCCACATAGCGATTGTTGTGATCTCTCCATTATTCTCTACCACTCCTCTTTTCATAGAAATATTCTTCCTCAAAAATCAACTCTCCTCGTATCTTCCTCCCAATTTCTCTTGGTTATCAGTTTAGGAGGCAACATATTTTCTTTGTCGCCCAAGATTTCTACTTCTCGATCATCCCTCATGGTGCCGATATTGGGGTTACCCTTACTTCCTTGGCCACCCGCCGGTGCTCTCACCTCTGATTTTGCCGGTTGGGTTTGAAGCTCAAATATTTTCTTCATCATGTCCTCTACTTTAGAAAATCTTCCTTCCATGGATGAAAACTATTCCTCAACTTTAGAGTTGAGTTAGCCAACTTCTCGATATTGTTTCTCTTCCAAAGCATTCATTTTCTTAGCCTCCATAGGTCCAAAAAAAGTTATCTTATACCAATTTGATTGGAATTTGGCCTATACACAGCGAAAACATCAAGAAGGAAGAAAAAATGCAGCAGGAACCGGCGAGAAAAATTGTTATTTCAGCACAACAAACTAATGTACAAGTTGATCTATTATTCGAGAGGTAGATTAACTCTCTACAAACTCTAGGCGCCGCTAGGAATAACTCAAAAACAAACTACATCAAACATAAATAATCTAATAATCCTAAAATAATCCCATTAACCCTAATATAAAGCTTTCTAATTCCCTTCCAAAATCTAAATTCAAATTAGCATTTCTTTCTTTAAATAAACTTTCCTAATTCCCTCCATAATTTGAATTCAAACTAGCCCTCTATCCTTAAATAAACTTTCCCAATTTCCTTTTAATTCTTGTCTTATATGGTAAGTAATTAGAGGTGGAATTATTCCCCTTTGAGCCCCTCTCTCATCTTGTTTTCCGCCCACCTTAGTGGGGCTCACTTGCTCAGCATCCACAGGTCTATCAGAAGCCAGTGAGTTTTTAGGTAAGTGATCAACTGCATCTTGTACATAATACTTTTGGTGTATAGTTTTGAGAATAGATAAAAGACAAACAAGTTATAAATTAAAGATTTTGGGCGCACATAATTTTATCTTTAGTAAAACTCTATATTTTGCATTGATGAATATTGTGCATGCTTTTGAATATTTATTTATGAGATATAGTATAGTAATTGAAGTACAATATATGTGTTGCGATAGTTTGGACATATTAATTTTCTATTTACTCGATCCTAATGAGTGTAATTCATGATGGGTGTTGGTGAAAATTGTATATGATTGGATTATCCGGTTATGCTCATGTTGACTAAGGGGGGTCAAAATGGGGTGTGTGACTATTGAGCTCCAACATACCAACAACTTCCCTATGTCCTTAGATAGCATCACTAGTGACCATCTCCCAACTCCACCCAACTGTCTATCTCACGTCCAAGCCTACTTCAATTCACAAATCAAGAATGCTACAATACTCTTATTAGGAGTGTTCTCCAACATCAAGCCGAAGATGCAATTAATTATAGGGGCTACGATGATGGAAAACCTCAATATCTCAAATCCAATATAAACATAGTCCAATATGCTTCCTAGAGGATATTTATTTTAAAGTGAAATTATTTGTTTTAAAAGATTCTATGTTGCCAATATTCGGTCTTAGACTTCCAAAGAGTTCAAAGGGAGGGATCTCACTATGGTCTCATGAGCATTTTTTATAGCCCATGCTTGCTATATAGTTGTACAATTATGTTTATCCTTCGCCGCATTACAATATGATTTCCTTGTGTTTTACAAGAGGCGACTCTTTCTAGACCTCGCTATTTTCTCATAAAAGATTGATTGATAATTCCCTTACCCGTTGATAATACATTATTAATTTTGTTAATGTAATGTTATGAAATGAGATAGACGACTACAAAGCTGAATCCAAATAACGTGTTTTTTTTAGCTATGAAATGGATGTTTACAGTTTCCTTTTGTTTCTTTTAAGCTGATATCCACCTTTTTATTTTTTCACTTTTTTAGATCCATTCAGCTGCAAGTATCTTGGATAAGAACTATCTGATCAAGTATGATAGAAAGAGCGGGTATTTCCAGGTCACCGACCTGGGCAGAATTGCAAGTTATTATTATATAACTCATCGAACAATATCAACATACAAGGAATATCTGAAGCCGACCATGGGTGATATTGAGCTTTGCAGATTGTTCTCTCTTAGTGAAGAATTTAAATTTGTTACCGTGAGGCAAGATGAGAAGATGGAATTGGCAAAGCTCTTAGATCTGGTCCCCATTCCAGTGAAAGAAAGTTTAGAAGAGCCCAGTGCAAAGATTATGGTTCTTCTACAGGCTTACATATCACAGCTGAAGCTTGAGGGACTTTCATTGGCCTCTGATATGGTTTTCATAAGACAGGTTAGTATTTCTTTAATATTGCCTTGATCGGTTTAATGTTTGCTGGTTTATAGTTCTAGATACATTTATCATGATTCTACTGAAAATGAAACTGTTCATTGAAACTCTAAGCTTTATGTGGTAGAGTGCTGGTCGTCTTCTACGAGCTTTGTTTGAGATTGTCTTAAAGAGGGGATGGGCTCAACTGGCTGAGAAGGCTTTGAACCTGTGTAAGATGGTTGATAAACGCATGTGGAATGTTCAAACTCCATTACGCCAGTTTCATGGGATACCAAATGAAATTCTAATGAAGCTGGAGAAGAAGGATTTGTCCTGGGAAAGGTACTATGACCTTAGTACGCAGCAACTTGGAGAGTTGATTCGCTTTCCGAAGATGGGAAAGCCACTTTACACATGTATTCACCAATTGCCAAAAGTTAACCTAGCTGCGCATGTTCAACCCATCACTCGAACTATATTGAGTTTTGAGCTGACGGTAACTCCAGACTTTCAGTGGGATGATAAAATACATGGTTATGTTGAACCTTTTTGGGTCATTGTTGAAGATAATGATGGTGAATATATTCTGCATCACGAGTATTTTATACTTAAGAAACAGTATGTTGAAGAAGATCACACTTTGTGTTTTACCGTGCCCATTCATGAGCCTCTGCCGCCTCAGTATTTTATTCGCGTAGTATCTGATCGATGGCTTGGTTCTGAAACAGTATTGCCTGTTTGTTTTAGGCATCTTATCCTGCCAGAGAAATACTCCCCACCAACAGAATTGCTTGATTTGCAACCCCTTCCGGTGACTGCTTTGAGGAATCCTTCTTATGAAGCTCTTTATGATACCTTCAAGCATTTTAATCCTATCCAGACTCAAGGTTTTACCGTCTTATACAACACTGATGACAATGTCCTGGTTGCAGCACCAACAGGCAGCGGGAAGACCATATGTGCAGAGTTTGCCATTCTGAGAAATCATCAAAAACTCCCTGAAAGCGAAATGCGTGTTGTTTATATTGGTGCAATTGAGGCTTTAGCTAAGGAAAGGTATCGTGATTGGGAAGAAAAATTTGGAAAGCACCTAGGTATATCTGTTGTGGAGTTGACAGGCGAGACAACAACTGATTTGAAACTGCTTGAAAAGGGACAAATAATCATCAGCTCTCCAGAGAAATGGGATGCTCTTTCTCGTCGGTGGAAGCAGCGCAAACATATTCAGCAGGTCAGCCTTTTCATTGTCGATGAACTTCATTTGATTGGTGGGTCAGTTGGTCCAGTCTTGGAGATAGTTGTTTCCAGAATGAGGCGCATCGCAAGTCATACTGGTTCAAACATCCGGATAGTTGCTCTTTCAGCCTCCCTTGCAAATGCTAAGGACCTTGGGGAATGGATTGGCGCTACTTCTCACGGCCTCTTTAATTTTCCGCCTGGTGTTCGCCCTCTTGATCAAGAAGTTGTGAAGCAGTTATTCTTCAGCCGAAGAATTCAAGTTTGTGTTGCAAGCAGCTCAATGTGTTGGGGAATGTCGTTGCCGGCTCACTTGGTTGTTGTCATGGGTACCCAATATTATGATGGGCGGGAGAATGCTCATACTGACTATCCAATCACTGATTTATTGCAGATGATGGGACATGCAAGCAGGCCTCTTATAGACAGTTCTGGAAAATGTGTAATTCTGTGTCATGCTGCAAGAAAAGAATATTATAATAAATTTCTTTATGAAGCATTCCCGGTTGAGAGTCATCTGCATCACTTCTTGCACGACCATATGAATGCTGAAGTTGTAGTTGGTGTGGCTGAGAACAAACAGGATGCGGTGGATTATCTTACATGGACCTTTATGTATAGAAGGCTCACAAAAAATCCAAATTACTATAATCTTCAGGGTGTCAGCCACAGGCATCTTTCCGACCATCTTTCTGACCTTATAGAAAATACATTGAATGACTTGGAATCAAGCAAGTGCATTATCATAGAGGAGGACATGTATCTCAAACCTTCTAATCTTGGATTGATTGCTTCATATTATTACATTAGCTACACCACCATAGAGCGTTTCAGTTCATCTTTGTCTCCAAAAACTAAAATGAAAGGTCTACTTGATATTTTAGCATCTGCCTCAGAATATGCACTGCTGCCAATTCGTCCTGGGGAGGAGGACTTGATCAGGAAGCTTATTCATCATCAAAGATTTTCTTTTGAAAATCCTAAGTGCACAGATCCACATGTGAAGGCAAATGCGCTCCTGCAAGCTCACTTCTCTAGGCATAATGTGGTTGGAAATTTGACAGCAGACCAGCGAGAGGTGCTACTTTCAGCTCATAGGCTCCTTCAGGCTATGGTTGATGTCATCTCTAGCAATGGTTGGCTTACCCTTGCCCTTTTGGCAATGGAGATGTGTCAGATGATTACTCAGGGAATGTGGGAAAGAGATTCCATGTTGCTCCAGCTTCCTCATTTCACTAAGGAGTTAGCTAAGCGTTGTCAGGAAAACCCGGATAGAAGTATCGAGACGGTATTCGATTTGGTAGAAATGGAAGATGATGAAAGACGCGACTTATTGCAGATGTCAGACGCCCAAATGCTTGATATTGCTCGGTTTTGCAACCGCTTCCCTAACATTGACATGGCTTATGAAGTGCTGGATGCAGATGACATTCTTCCTGGTGAGGATGCCACTTTGCTGGTTACACTGGAACGTGATCTTGAGGGTCGCATGGAGGTTGGATCAGTTGATGCTCCCCGATATCCCAAGCCTAAAGAAGAAGGCTGGTGGCTTGTTGTTGGTGATAGCAGCAACAACCAATTGCTCGCTATAAAAAGAGTTGCACTTCAAAGGAGAGCCAAGGTTAAGCTTGTTTTTGCTGTCCCTAAAGATGTTGGGAAGAAGTCTTTCACGATCTACTTTATGTGCGACTCTTATCTGGGTTGTGACCAGGAATACAACTTTACCGTTGATGTCAAAGAGTCTAGGTAAGTATAATAATAAATAAGTGGCTTTCCCTTGTGATAGATGCAAAAGTTTGTCAATTACAGTCTTGCTTATTGTTTTAATATGTCTTTGGAGTTTGTGACATGCTGAATTAACGTCTTGACTTTGTATATCTTAGTTCACCATATATTTTTATGGTGTCTATGTATCTCATTTGTGTTAATGATTTATTTAATAGAGTGATTTATGCCATGAAATCATGTGTAAGCTTCCCTTTTATGTGTTTTTGGTTTGAAAATTTTTATCCTTAAAAATGGTTTAGTTATTGAATTTGGTTTCATATATATGTACAATCTCCATGTAGTCTAGTCTTTCAATTTATTGTCCATAGAATCTGTTAGGTGTTTGTTGATGAGGCTTTTTTCAAAATTTTTAAGAGAAGGCATAGGTGGGTCTTTTTTCTTTTTCTTTGGGGTTGGGCTCGATGAGGTTGGTGGATTATGCCTTGATAAGCAGTATATTGCATTTTAATGTTTGTACGCTTTGTTTTGATATCTGGGTTATGGGGTTGAGACTCTAGGACATTTGTGTGGATTCTCGTCATGTATATATATATATATATATATCATATTTGAACAATGTACTTAGTTCATTTCAATCGGTGGGTGTTATAATTATCATAATAATAGCTTCTCATTCTGATTGAAATTACCGACACTCTACTTTTTTATTTCAAATTGTCCATCTCATTTATATCTTAAGACTTCATTGAGCTATGCATGTTGAATAAGATTAATTTGTAGAATAGATTCTTTGATGATCGAAGTAAAAGTGAGTACCCGTTGAAGAAAAACTAATTTTATTGAACTTCACATAGAATACAAGAAGTAATGAAGTATAGCAAGTAAGAATATGCTCAAGTTGTTAGTGTTGAAGTTTTCCTTTATCTTAACTAGGCTTTGTGTGTTATGGTTGTGTGATTGTGAAAGTTTGCTAATTTCTTTCTCCTTGATGGTACTTGTAATGTTGTACTGAGACTTATCCTAGTACATGACAATCTCATGAAATTAGCATTACCATTTATAATGATATTTCAATTTTTATCATCAGAAAATCAGCAACCAAGATCATCAACTCCGTATCTAAGTAACATTGAGTTGATTCCAATTGCATGTCAGAAAGAAATCCAAAAACCTTAAAAAGTGTCCATAATTCTTCACTTAGTTTACTAGAGTCCACTATTGATAATATAAACTACAGTAATTATAAAGTCTGCTTAGAAAGCTTGGACAGCCTAACATGCAATCTCATGCTGCTTGCTTTTTCATTTAGGGCCTTATTCATGCGCTCAAAATATCCTCATTCTGTGCGTTTTTGGACCAGTCCTCTCTATACATATATCACCTATTGGGAAAAATTGTTTGTGATATTTTCTTATATTGTCTGATCTTAGATTATTGACCTTTTGCCCATATTATTTCTCCAGCTGACTTTTCCATCTCTTGAAACAAGCAAGCACATCAAAATTATTTTTTCAGAAAACAAAGCTATATCTGCCTAGCGGCCATCAACAAAAGTGATAGAGTATGATGAGTCTGTAAGGGTTGCCCTTGGGAATAGTCCCTAGACATCAGTGTTCACAAGCTCTAAATTATTATTCTTAGGCTCTCTTGTAGTTAATGTGAAGCTGGTCTTCCTATGCTTGGCAAAAGTATAGTCTTTACACAAACTGTCATGCATAAACTTCAAATTTGAAAGTTTTCCATTGAATGCAGTGCTAACCTTCGATGCCATGTATTCCACATTTGTTTCCATTATTCCAATGTTTTAGGTAAAGAGTGTCATAGTTGCTATCATTATAGTACTATTGGTCATTTTGTAAGTATCAGTTTATAAGGTTAACATTTAAGCTTCATTATCAATCTGTCCATTTGAGATCAGGTTCTTTTTGTAGTCAAGAATGTGCCTCACAATTTGAAGCATCTACATGGGCTGACTTATCATTTTGATTTGCAAATCACCAACTCTTATAAAGTTCATGGCTCATCATCATCAAGATAAACTTTCCCAAATATCATGCAAAATAATTAGGTATAAGCTCTTTATATGAATTAGTTAGAAAAGACAAACTTAGTTTGGGTTTCATTACTTCTCAAGATTATTCACATCAAAGATTTTCCCATCACAAATCTCTTTAGTTGCAACATTCTTAGATTCATTCATTTTTTTGAATTTTTTTCTTCAATCCTTTATGAATTATTTTATTTACCTAATTTTGCCGGAAAGCACCACTACAACCTTTATATTGAATTTACTACAATTTGAACTAACCTCCATTATTTCGTGTCATTGTACTTCTTTTCAAGATTTTGAGTAAAAGATCGGCCTTCACCAAATTTTCTTCTCCTAATATTTTCACGTAAGATCAAATCACATACATCATTAAGCTATGTGGACTCACATGAACTGTTGGTGTCTGTCACAGTTCCACCTCAGCTTGTTAGAAGGGGATGATAAAAAGCTTAATGCATAAATTTTGTCTTCAAAGTTGATATTAATTGAACTCAATTGATTTGTGATTAGACTGAACTCTTTGATATGCTTTGTTGCTAAAGTGCCTTACACTGTCTTAGATTAACATTTTCAAATTTATTTCTTCATTCATTGTTGAAGATTTCTCATTCATGTTCAATAGAGTTTTCATCGCTCTAGCTGAAGTCTTCTCATGCAATATATTCAATGCAATATTTTGTCATTATTGGACGCACAACTTTGTGGGATAAAAGCTTAATGTTGGTATTGGTTGCACAACTCTAACAACCTATTTGATAAGGAGTCGTCAGTCTTCTTGACTCATGGTTGTCGATTTAAATTTCAAGAGAGTAGATTGTTTTAGGGTACTAAGTGATGTAGAACGAGAATGGGCTTTGCTAGGGAGAGGAAGAATTTGAAAAATTCTCAGATTTTCATCCCAAAATCTGTGAGACGTCTTAGAGTTTTGAGCTTAGGAAATAGAGATGGGAGAGGGAGAGCCAACCCAAGGTGAGGTCTTGGGGAAGGATCGGTCAACATCAGATTGCAAATCCCAAGCCTCCTTTCATTGGTTTGAGAAGGATTTCAAAATTTGAAACCAAAATCTGAGAAGAATCTCAGAGTTTGATAGGCTAAGATGAAGAGAAAAGTGGGGAGGAGGCCAAGCCGTGACTAGGAGTAGAAGGCTGAGTGAGATTTCCTGCACATGCTATGGATTAGAGAGTTCTTCACATGCAGGTAGGCAAGGGGAGGGGAGGTGATGGGAGAAGCAGCTGACGGGATTGTGAGGTTGGCGGGAGGAGTTAGGGAGAGGTTTGGAATTCCTTAATTAATTCCTTAGATGTGGAATTAATTGAGGAGTTACGGGCAAGGATTAGCAAGAGCAAAACTATGGCAGCAAACCACAGGAGCAATAAAGGTAGGGAGAGGAGTAATGAGAAGGAGAGAGGGGCGGTAAGAGAGAGGGGCTGCGGTTTGTAAAGGGGCTGGAGTTTTGATTTGTTTCCCAAAGAGAAATTCTCCGTTGGAAAGAAATTAAGTAGAAAGGGAATAGGTAATTTCGGCCAGGGAGAGATAGGGGGGTTTTGAAATTATTTCCTAAATAAGGGGGAGAGTTTTAGGAAATAAATAAAAGGAATTTAATGGGTATAGGAAGGGCCGGCAGCTTGCATGAGGGTGGGAGGATTTTATGGGATTAATTAAGGCTTCCTAATTTAAGTTTTGAGATTAGAAAAGTTTTAAATTAAATTTACAATAGCTAAAGGCCCTATATATAGGCCACAACATGAGAAAATAAAAAATTACAAAATTGCCCCTTGGGTCACAACACTCAAATAAATTAACATAGGGGTAAAATAGGAAATAACATAAAATAAAAACTAAAATGCAGAAAATAATTCATAAATGACAACTTAAATCAGAACCGTCGATTTACGACGCCTCCTGTGATAGATGCGCCAGATTTTCGTGCCGATGTCCGCATCACTAAGGGCTCTAAAAAATTCCTCATTGGGAGAGTTTAGGGTGATTCCATGTCAAATTTTTGAAAGGCAGACTAGGTTGAAGATAAGATACTACTTATATATTTATTTTTATTTGGCAGGAATTTTATGTTATTTCTAGGTTTCTCATTGGTATAAACCCTTAAAGTTAATAAACACTCTTGATAATGAGAGAATGTTTGTTTAAAGTTAGTTGTTAGATAGTGTGGGCTCCGAAAATTCGACCCTGGCCTCCGCTCCCGCTTTTCCTTCGGCGAGGGAGTTTTAACAAATAAGTTCCGAGGTAAATTTTGGAAGGCAGATGGGTTTGCAGATAAGACACTACCCAGAGATTTCGCCCTCATTTTACGAGGACTTAATTTATGATCTGACTTCTGGTTTCCTATAGGCGCAAGCCCCTATAGTTAATTACCCCTCCCGATAACGAGAGAGAACTTTCGATTAAGGCTAGTCGTCAATCAGATACGTAATCGGATGGTGTGTGGGTAATGATGATAAACCCAATCAATACCCCATGGTTTCATCATCTCGGATTGTCATGATCCCTTATATACTTAGTTAGACAAGGTAGTTTACCCAGCCTAAGTGAAGATCTTTGTCAACAACTATGAGTTGCTTCATCTAAGAGAATCTTGTAGGCTCGGGTTGGATGTTTATCTAAGCGGATAAATTTATATCGACTTAGCTTACATGGAGCTTTGTGACCTTTCAAGTGTATTATATGATTCATTACTCAAGGGTTTTAGCCATCGTGAAACTTGTAGGCTTTGGTTGTGACAATAATTTAATGATTTCTTTCTATAGCAAAAGCACTATGCCTAAGGGTCTTGATCATAACTATTTACTTGTGGTGTCATTTAGAAGTAAAATCATCAGTTAGTGGACACATTCTACATCTTTAATGATGAGAGATCATTTGAGAATGAATTGTATTGATATGCTCGACATGACATTTGTCCATTGTGAGCTGAAGTCATTCTCAAATTTATTTCCCTTAACAAATGATTGTGGATATTGGTTGGATTTTGCTTTAAGTTCAGGGTGGTAGATTTCACTTGAATGATTTTAAATCTTGATAAATATTGATTTAGCATTAAACGTTTCCTTCGATGGAGTTTTTCTTTCAACAAGGCTATAATCAAGATTGTTAAGTATTCTATTTTGTTATCTAGAAACTCTGTCCTAGGTGCTAATAGAATATCAGACTCAAGTGTTAATTTTGTGAGCTGTCATACAAGTGATATACTTGGTGATTAATTTTCTTTGTAAAAGTGACTGAGAAACCACCTTTATGTGAACATAAAAATAAATATCATCATGGATTTAACAGTCCTATATTCATTCGTTAGATTAAGATTTAAAAATGAATATTCTGTAGTGAGTTATTTGTACTTAACTACTCATGCGTTTTTTATGAGATTTAAATATTGTCAACTCTAATCCTTTGAAGGAGGAGGATCACACTTGAAAAGTGAGATTTATAGCTTTCTCTTATAGATAGTGTGGCCCGCTTCATAGCATCGTGCAATGAAAAGTTTGATTTTTAAAAGAGAGATGCTACAAATTTTTTGAAGTGATGATTCAATTCAGTTCTATTTTATCCATCATAGCATTCTCAAACCTTAGATTTATTAATTTATTGCATTTGGTTGGAGAACGTATGGGTTAGCTTGAATTTTGAAAGGAAAAAAATATATGGAGCTTGAATCAGAACAAAAATGAAAAGATTAGGAAATTTCAAAATAATTGCCTGCTTTTAGATTCGTCGTACATTTTATATATAGTGAGAGAGAATTTGAGTTTATTTATCTTAACCCGTGCGGCATTCTAAAACCTCAAATTTTGTTGCATTCGTTGGAGCACATGCGTGAATTTTTAAAAGAAGTTTATAAATTAAAAAAAAGTATGTGCGAAAGCTTTGTAGGACAATTGCATGCTTACCAAAGTAGCAAAATTTTAGTTCACTTCATTTTAATCCGTGTAATATTCTTATACCTCAATTTTAAGAGTTTAGTGTATTTGGTTGGAGCACATGCAGTTTAGTGTATGCTCTTTGATGTATTTGCATGTTTTACAATGCATTCACACGGTTTATTTGTATTCTTAATACATATAACACGAATCTTCAATGCACTTACACTATGCTTCTGCACATTCATTAGTACTTTTATACCATTCATTAGTGGACGCATGAACAAAATTGCTTTGGTGATTTGATGCGATATGCACACTTTGTTAAAATGATTGTGCGGATCGTGATGCACAACAATGCAACTCTTTATCTTATTTGGAAAATATGTATCTATAACATGCACCGTTCGTTCATGGGGCATATTGTCTATTCATGGGACATGTGCTATCTTCTTTTTTAGCAATAAATGTGGCTGTAAGCTGTATTATTTACTATATTTGGAAGGAAAGGAACAATAGAAGATTTGGTGGGAATTATCTATGCAAGACTACTGTTCTGTTAAGTATTAAAAGAAGTCTGCATCTGAAATTTATGAAATGGAAGATTCTATAGAACTGTTGGAGATTTTCTAATGTGCTGGTTGTGCTGGATGCAATTTCGGGTCCCTGTCCCTGTCCCTTCGGTTCAGCCTGCTGGCCTTGACTGGACGATGATGACGCTCCCCTTGCAGGCCCCTTGGACGGTCTTCGGATAACCAGAGTTATTCGACTTTTATCACTATTCTGAGTCCAGTCTTTTACGGCTTGGGAGCTGTTTCTCTTAGTTACACTTTTGTTAGTTCCTTTACAGTTTTTAATTTTGTTTTGAGCAGCTTGTATCTGCTGTCAGTCTTTGAGCTCTTTACTTAGTTTAGACCTTATTTCTTTTGGCCTATTTTTGGTGATTTTTCTCACAGATGTAATTTTTTGTTGATTCTATAGAAGGGCTAAGCCCAAATTTTCCAAAAAAAAAAAAAAAATGTGCGCATCATTTCGGGCATTCATACACCCGTGATGTGCAACAAGTTTAACTATTTCTGTCTTATTTATCAATCATTCGAGATGTGCTTGGGTCTAACATGGCAATTGTTCACATGAATGTACTGTACATGGAGCATGCTCGTGAGTTTGCATTTTAAGTTCATTATTACTTGCATTCTATTTGCTTTGTGTGTGTTGTGGATCCGATTCCGAGTGTCATGAGTTGGATTCTTTTACATTTGTGTGGCCTATATTTTACTCTAATATACTCCACAGGAGGTTGCTTTTGCTATTTATAAATAGGAGTTTTATTGCAAGCAAACTTTTAAGTTCATCATAAGTTTTCTATAAACTTTGTTTCAGTTCAAATCCTATCCTTGTTTATTCCGACGTATGTCTCATTTAAGAGATGACATAATTCACATTGTGAGTTTGGCATTTGTAATTTTCATTTTAGTTGTATTTTTTGTTTGCAAGACATTTTTATTTTGTTATTTATATGTCCTTTGTTCACATACAAATTCAACAGCTTCACGTCTTCTTATATAGCGGCATCTTCGGGTGGAAAGGAATGTATGATTCATGTCGTAATACATTATGTTTTGTGAGTATTTTATCCCATCATGTTAGAAAAGGTGTGCATGATTCTTTGTGTGCCTGTTATGAAGTTTGCAATATTACCCCATAATGTTAATAAAGATGTGCATGATTACTTATTTTTGAAAATTTTTCACTATACAAAGGAAAGTGTGTACAAAAGTTTACCCGATACACCGCGAGCTTTCTCCACCAAAATCCACACGAAACCACAAATTTGTGTTATTTGACGAAATAAAAACGGAAAATAGCAAGATACAGTTGATCCTCAATTCGAGAGGAGGATCGATCTCTCCTCCCAAATCTCTAGACGCTGCTAGAGCCCAAAGGAAAATCTAAATCTAAGGGATCTCAAATTTCAGTCAAATTCAAGATGCCCTAATCCTAGGAAAACAAATTATTCAATGCATACAAATCAAAAAAAAAATCCCTAAACAGTCCCTACATTCAAATTTTCCTCTCAAATCCTTCCTAGAAAGCTCCGTGGGCTTTGCGGCTCGTGCGACTGTAGCAGGAGGCGGAGAATGTCCGCCTCGTTTGTGTCTGGCCGGTCCTGCGTGGACCGGTCTAGCAATACTCCCCTCTCAAAGATCCACCTTGTTCTCAAGGTGAAAATATGCTCATGTTCTCGTGGAGGTGGCCATCCTTGAGATAGCTGAAAAACCTTACCAAATTGCTGAATCAAGGGCTGCACTGAAAGAGAAACATCCACTCCCTTCTCCATCATGGTCACATCCAGCTTGTGTAGTCCCACCAGAAAATCTTCCCCCACCTCTTGTATGCTTCTAACCATGATCTTAAATGATATCATGACTTTGGATAGCCCTGCATCTCCCCTTATAACCACTTTTCTCCCATCCACCCTTAATTCCATCGTGAGTGCTCCCCAATTGTCCTTAGTTTCCCCCCAGGTTTGCAAGCACTTCATCCCCATGATGACATCAGTACTTCCTAACTCTAGTGGGAGAAAATTCTCCCTTATCTGAATCCCCTGGATGGTCAACATCACTCCTCTACAAATCCCCTGGCCTTTCTCCACCTTTCATGTACCCATCATCACCCCATAATAACTAGTGTCCACCAAATTTACTCCAAGTTGATTTACGACCTGAGTGGAAATGAAATTATGGGTAGCCCCACTGTTAATCAAAACTACTACCTCCATGCCTTCTATTTCCCCCTTCACCTTCATTATATGATTCGAAGTGAATCATACTACTGAATTTTTGGAGGCCTCCGCCACTTCCAGATGCAACTTGTCATACATCTCTCGCTCGCCTCCCTCTTCAGTTTCCTCGTCAACACAGATGGTGAGAACCTGAAGAGTTTGATCCCTATACTCGTGCCCTGGAGTATACTTCTCGTCATACCGAAAATATAACCATTTTACCCTCTTCTCCTGCATCTCTTTCTCTGCCAGCCTCTTGAAATCTTCCTCACTCCCTCCTACTGGCTTCTTCCTGGTGGTCTCATTAATGTTGTTTGATGCAGGCCCTTGGGTGCTAAAAGAGTGGTCGTCGTCCTGTAAGAGTCCTTGTGAGCTACTTCTCCTGGCTCCATTCTCTAGATTTTTCTGATTTTCAACTAGCTATGCTAACTTCATGGCCTCCCACAAGTCCCGTAGCATTAGGACTTTCATTGCAGCTTTGATTTGTGCTTTTAGCCCCTTCATGAAGTTCCCCTCGATGAATGAAATTGTTTAGAAAATATAATCAAATGAGTGTTTTTTCTTTTATTCACAATTCTCTATTTGGTTACATTTGCATGTATATTTATTGCTGTATTTTCTGCAATTGAAATGTAATTGAGAGTTTAAAAAAATTCAAGAATGCCTACAAATCTTGAAAAGGTCAGGATCTTGATAGAGGCCCTTCAGGAGTTACAATTATTTGATAGCCATATGATCCTCATTTTTACAGCAACTGAAATCTTCTTGCTATTTGTTGTATAAATTTTGATTAATTTGGTGAGAGAATATAAATGAGGATGCCCAGGTGTATGAGTGGTTTCACTCTTAGAGATAGATTACGAAATAAGTATATACGTAAAAAGATTAGAGTAACTCCAGTGACATATAAGATTATAGAGAGTCACTTTAGATGGTTTGGACACAAAATGTTGGCATTTTGATGACCCGATTAGGAAAGTAGATGTATTAGATTTAGGTTTTGTTTGGGACGACTTTTTTACTGCTTCTTAAAGCAGCATTTTAGTACAAAAAATAAAGTTTTTGTACGAAAAAGCAGCTTTAAGAAGCAATAAGAAAGTCATCTCAAACAAAACCTTACACTCTATTAAGAAAGGAAGAGACAGACCTACAAAGATTTTGTTAGAAAAATTAGAAATATTTATTAGATTTAAATAAGAAATGTTTGGTGAGAGAATATGGAAATTTGCTACATGATTATTATCGGAAAGTGATCAACATGCAGCAACATTAAAACTGGAGTTGCAGTGATTCATTAGATTGTTTTATGATAAAGACGAATCTGATTCGATTGATTCTTTCAGACAGAGATGCGTCCTGTAGTTATGGATAACATTATGTGTCATGGAGAGATAAGGCAGAAATCATTGATATCCTGTAGTTTCCCAACTCAGCTACATGACCTGGAACCTTACAAACTAAATTGGACACTTGGAAGCTTCTCTATGTGATGGAAGGGCCAATGACTATTTCTGAAGCTTAGATCACTATTATTATACATGTTCGGGCGACGTTCAAAGGATCGTGGTCGGACGACGGTGGATTGAGAACTATAGTCAAGTGATGATGAACGAAGAGTTAGGTGATGGTGAACGGAGGATAATAGTCACGGGTAATAGTAATAAGTGGATTGTAATTGGTGACACTGTCATTTCACATATTACGAATGAAATATTAAAAAGAAAAGAGTGCGGGATAATTCAAAAATATTTTTTTTTTAAAAAAAAGTGAAGCATCAAACATTTATGTTAATTATCATATTGAATCTAAAAATGACATTATATTTTCATTCATATATAATCATCAGTGAAAAAATAAGAGAAAAAATGAAGAAATATATGTTGGTTATTCATTTTTTAATTAAATTAGCTATTAGGTTGAGCTGCATTACTAAATCTTATTAACCCCCACAAATAAGTACCTTGCTAAGAGATACCCTAATCAAGAATATATGAATTAATTAATTTATTCTTATGCACGTTTTGTTTTTAAGATTTTAATGCTCTCATTCTCCATATAATTCCACTTCAGAATCAATCATTTGAATTCCATTTTTTTAATCCTTCTGATGTACGTCTTCAAACATTATTGCTCAAAAGTACTTCATAAATTCCATAATTTATAAGCATGATTTTGCAAAGCCTACATTATAAAATAAAATACTTATTATTATTATTATTATTTATTAGCAAATGAATACTTTATTTTAGGAGTCTAGATGCATTGGATTTCCCCAATATTTAAAAAGTTAGAGATAAATCTTAAAAAAAAAAAAAACCTATAAAATATTAAAAATAACCTTCTTTAAATGAGAATTTGATTCTTGATAAAAAGCAACAGATAAAAATGAATCATATAGCTGACCTTATGTAGTCATATAAAGATTTGATGTTATTGCTATTATAAATGGAAAAAAAAAAAACACTACTTGAGGTAGGGGGTTCGAGTTGACCCAAATCCAAATGGGTTGACATTAACCTGATCCAATTTTGCAAATAGCTCAGGATTGTCAACCCGTACCTGACCCGTGCTAGTTAGAAATCACGCGCATTCGCTCGCCCGCATGTGCTACAGGAACTAGCTGTGGCACAACGGGTCCAATCGAGTTGCAGACTGGCCATCTGGGTCTCTTGACTCGTGAGACATGGTACGCGCAACAGATAAAATTGAATCATATAGTTGACCTCATGTAGTCATATAAAGATTTGATATTATTGTTATTATAAATGAAAAAAATAATAATAATAACACTACTTGAGGTAGGGGGTTCGAGTTGACCCAAATCCAAATGGGTTGACATTAACATGATCCAGTTTTGCAAATAGCTCAGGATTGTCAACCCGTACCTGACCCGTGCTAGTTAGAAATCACGCGCATTCGCTCGCCCGCATGTGCTACAGGAACTAGCTGTGGCACAACGGGTCCAATCGAGTTGCAGACTGGCCATCTGGGTCTCTTGACTCGTGAGACATGGTACGACGACAGTGGTATTGACAATGCAAGCGTATTTTCGAACTTGACTAGATGCCAGCGGCAACGTGGGTGGGACACAGCAACAATACATGATGACATATTTCCTGCCTCGATGAACGACGACAGTGGCACACGATTTGATATTTTTGATCTTGCTAAGACATTAGACGATGATTGGTTCATGCGAGTAACGCGACGATGCTAACGAGACAGGTCACGGGAGATGTTCTCGGGTCAACCTGGGTTGGTTTCGGGTTTCCGAGTCAACATGAACTCGACCGGATTTACAAATGGGTAGGAATTACGGACCCGAACCCGACCCGTATGGTAAACGGGTTGACCCAAATTCGGAATTTTTCGGGTGGGGTTTGAGTTGGGTTTCAACTTTGACACCCCTAAGTTGAGGCATTTTTCTAATTTTTAAAGGTGATATATATAGTAGGATGCATGCATGATTCATGCTCATGCTTATATATATTAAATTTCATTTAATTTCTCCTAATTAACTATTCGGTGTCTCAATCAATATGATTAAGATTGACATTAACGTCAAAGTACCTATCTTTACGCAAAATCATCTATAAAGAAGGCTAAGATATGGTGAAAGAAAATCTTAATATGAGAGAGAGAGAGAGAGAGAGAGAGAGAGAGAGAGAGAGAGAGAGATTATATAGTAACTAGTAAGTACCACGCCTTGCAAAATTTTCATTATTAATGGAGAAAGTACTCTATAAATAAATCATGATATTTATCTTTAGCAAAGGATTGAGTTGGTTAGGATGGTAGAAATTGCAAGCAATACAAAATAAATGGTTGGGACCATATATAATATGCCATTCTTTACGTGATTGTGAAGGCCAAGCAACTTATATGTTACAACTAATCTCATAATATTCTCTTCCTTCCTTTTAGTTAAGGCTAAGAGTAATTACTAAGCTAATCATATTGACTTCTTTTGGAAATTAAATAAGTGGTTAAACCACCCAATTTATATTGTATATAATATGCTATAAGTTTGAAAGGATAATCAAATCATGCTAATAAAAGATAAAGTCTTCATTTGAGACAGCTTTTTTAATGCTTTTTAAAACAATTTTTTCGTTACAAAATTTCTACTAAAAAGCTGTTTTAAAAAGCAATGAGAAAGCTGCCCCAAACAAAACCTAAGTTTGAAATTCCTTGGAAATTTGTGGTGGTTCTGACCCTGGCAACGACTTTAATTTAGTTCGTGATAGGCCTGTAGCTTCGGTCGCCTCTCGTGGAAGATTTCGTGGGAGGGGACGTAGGAGAAGATAAGGTGTCTGGCTGCTATTTTTTGCATTATTTTGTGCTTTTTCGATTTGCGTTCGGCGATGCGATGGTTTTTTGGGCAATGATGTGGCTGGGGCTCGTATCCCATTCGTCTCGCTGGTGGCAACCATTAGTGCAGTTTCTTCGAGTTGGTGTCTTTCGGGCAGTTCTGCCTCCTTTTGGATGGTCCGTGCGAGGCCTCTTGGATGCTGGGAGCCTCGGCCGTCTCTTGCTGAGCCCGCCTTCGATTGTATTTTATTTTCTTTCTTGCTTTGGCTTTATTTTCTGCTGATGTAACCATTTTTATTCTGTTTTAATATATTTGGTTTTTGTTAACAAAAAAAAAAAAAAGTTTGAACTTACCTAATTGCATTAATTTTAACTTAATTGAATGTTGAAATTTCTTACTTAAAACAAATTAGGATCGATTGATCACTCAAAATTAATTTGGTTTAGCTTGAAATTAATTTGATATGTCTATATAAGTGATTAGTTATTTGGTTTTCAACAACCTCACAATTGTAGAAAAGTGCATGCTTAATCATCAAATAATGACCAAAGATTTTCTACATTGTTAGGTTAAAATTTGTTTATTTAACAAACACCAAAGAAATTAATCTAATTAGAGCTATAATTATTGACAAAACATTAGTTAACCATAGTTAATAAAAAAAAATATTCTAGGGATGCTTACTGGTTTCTTACCAACTCTTAACAGTCTTGACTCATTGATCACAATTTAATATAGATTAAGCTCACCATGCAACATACATATATTAATCTTAAAAATTTATCATTTGGCAATAGCTTGTGTATAACTTAAATGAATATTTTGAGTTTATTTTTTAAGTGTTTGTTTGGGATGCTTTTTATTTTTTATTTTATTTTATTTATGTTTTTATGTAGAGTAAAATATATTGTCATCTTAAAAATATGTTGTTTTTATTTTTTATTTTAATATCGAATAAGTTAATTTATATGGTGATGCTTGTGATTGTCGACAAGGCAATCGTTATGACCGATGAAGTGATTGCAACAGTGATAGTTAGCGGGGGCAGGGGTACGGAGTTGTGATCGTCTACGATAGTTATTTTTAAAAATACTCGGAAGATGATAAAAAAATTAAAAATTCAAAAAATACATAAATTAAATAGAAATTAAAAAAATAAAATATAATTGATCCTAAACAAGCCCTTATGATTCAATAAAAGAATAGCTACACTAAATATTGTATTTGATTTGGTCATTGATTGAGAAGAGAATAAAATCATTATAAATTATAGTTAACGATGACATTTGATTAAAAAATAAGAAAAAAAACCCTAATTTGGCTAACTTTTTTATCTCAACTCTTTCAAAGTCTTCAAATAAAAAAAAATTGATGCCATTATGCAACACAAATAATAATTTGAATGAATCCACCGATGCTTAGTTTGGTTAGTGGGCGGGTTCGATTAGGTACCCCCAACTCGTGCTCCAATTTCCTCGAGTGGAAACGCCTCTTAAGTGGAGCCCAATCAAGTGCGAATCAGGAGGTTTCTAGAGTAGGTGCCTCTTCTAGGTCAGCCGAGGGATTAATTAGGCCGCCAAGCCCCTCCTAAGGGGATGACAGCAGGTAGCCGTTAAAAAAAAAAAAAAAAAAGAATGCTTAAAATAACAAGCAAGTCAATCAATATTATGTCATGGTCATATCATTACATCTCCTTGCAAGCAAATATGAAACGCTATTGATTCACTCATGTTATTATTTCAAGCTACATAAGGATATGATCTTGCTAATATAAAAATAAACTTTGACAATATATGTTTATATGTTGAAGCAACAAAATTATTGAACTCACAATCCAATTTGCAAATGAAGCATTTTGACTTGCAATTAAAAAATTAATTATTTGATTAATTAATCCATTTATTAGTTTATTTGTAAAAAAAAATTGAACAATTGAGTTACATAGAAGAAAATTTACTTGTTGAAGTAAATTATTTTTCTTTAAATTAATTAAGAGAAAAAAAAGATACATATTGACATGCCAACTACCATAATCATATATACATTATTATTATTATTATTATTATTATTATTATTATTATTATTATTATTATTATTATTATGGAGAATGAATCATTATTCATTAGGTAAGAATTTGCTATAATTAAAAAAAAAA
>NW_021318832.1:2993652-3117882 GCF_001605985.2 Dendrobium catenatum | reverse complement strand
GGTGCTTTGGAAGGTTATTTCTCTTCTTCTTCGGGGCTAAGGCAAGGCTGCCCTATTAGTCCTTATTTATTTTGTTTGGTCATGGATGCCTTATCCAATCTTTTGGAAGAGAGAGGTTTTAAAGGTTTTAAAGATGGTGACTATCAATTATCTCATCTTCTTTATGCGGATGATGTTTTAATCATTGGTGAGGCTACAGTGGAAAATTGTTTAACACTTTCTGCTATTCTTAATGAATTTGCAATTGCTACGGGTTTGCATATTAATTTTGAAAAGTGTTCTGTTATGTTCTCAAAAAATCAAAGAAATCAAGATAGGTTATGCCAAGCTCTCTCTATCTATAATATTGCATCAAAAATCACATATCTTGGCATTCCTATCTCCTTCTATAGGTTGAAGGTCATTGATTTCCTGCCTTTGATGGATAAGTTGAATAAGAAATTTACAGGATGGAAAGCTAATCTTCTATCTCTGGCCGGGAGACTGCAATACTTAAAGTTTACTATTCAAAATACAATTGCTTATTGGATCAGGGGTTCCATCTTACCTAAAACTGTTATTAAGTTTTTTAAGAAAATCTGCTCTAAATTTCTATTCTTTGGAGACATTTCTAGCTTAAGAAAACTGCATATGATATCTTGGGACACTGTTTGCAAGCCTATTTTGAAAGGAGGTTTGGGCATTCCTACTTTAAGTGCTCTTACTCATGCTTTTAACTGCTCTATCATATATCGGATGTATAATTCTAATTCTCCATTATCTGCCTGGTTAACTGCTCATTATTTGTCTCCCTGGCGTCCTCCATCTTCTGATGCTAGCAAATTTTGGAGGTCTGTTTGTAAAACTGCTGCTTTGGTTAAATCAAATTTCAAGTTTATTATTACACCTAATGCTCCTATATCTGTTTATTGGGATCATTGGTGTAACAACACCTCTCTTGCGGATTTGGGGGATGGTACTTTACTGGATAGCTTCTCATATCCTCTCCTCAAATATTATATCTCTGATTCTAATTGGGTGTTGCCAAACGATATTCCTATGAATATTAGAACTGTTGTTTGTAAAATTGAGATACAGGCTAACTCTACTGTGTGTTTAATCTGGAAAGACTGTGATAAGCCTAAATTTTCAGATTTTCTGCTGGATTTCTACAGTCATTTGACTGATTGTTGCTGGTTTCATTTTGTTTGGCACAAAAAGTACATTTTGAAGCACTCGGTCTATGTTTGGCTTGCTCTTGTTGGAGGTTTGAAAACTCAGGATGCTTTAAAAGTAAGATCTATTTATGTGCAAGAAACTTGCTCACTCTGTCATTACGCTCCTGAAACTGTGAATCATCTTTTCTTTGAGTGTTCCTACTCCTTTTTGATACTAAACTCTCTCATTCCCAGTTCGAAGAACTTTTTCTTCAGACCTACTATTCTGCAACTGTGCCAATGGGTGGAGAATGAATTTTCTAATTCCAAATACCATAGGAATTTCTATTTCCTAATGATTTGCTGCATCATTTACCAAATTTGGAGAGAAAGAAATTGCAGGAGATTTGGTAATGAGTTTCGTAGCTCTTCCTCTCTTCATTATCTTATAAAAAGGCTGATTATTGAAAAAGTTGCTAGGTGGAAAAATTATAATGAGTTACTGGAGAATTTCTGATTGCTGGATTGGTAATTTTATGCTAATGCTGTTGTTGTTCTGCTGGTTTGGTGGTTATTATCAAAACTATGTTCATACACCGATGCTACTCTCTGTTACTTCCTTCCCTTGGAGGGCCTTCGGGGCAACCAGGGATATGTTGTCTGCTCATGATAAACGTCGAGGCCCGATTATATGGAACCTGGAGCACTTTTGGAGATCCTTTTTTGCTGCTACTGTCCTGTTTTTTCTTTTGGTTTTCTTAATTTTCAGGCTCCTTTTGCTGATTGCTGGATCTGGAGGCTGGAGCTCTTTTGGATGTTTATTCTGCCAGCCTTTTTTTGCTGAGTCCTGGATCGTTGCTGCTCGTGGTTTTTCGTTACAAGCCATCTCACGATCTTACTCAAGTTTTGATCTGAAAAATTTTTGTTGTTTTTTGTTATTGGGTGGTATAGTTGTGGTTTTTTAAGACTTTGCATAAGGTTTTGTTCTATTTTCTGCTTATGCAAGGTTTAGTCATTTATTTTTCTTTCTCTAATGTAACTCTTTTATTTTGAAATATAAGGGCTTTGGCCCCAAAAAAAAAAAAAAAAAAAAAAAAATTATTTTACTCAGATTAAATTCATAATTGAAATCATTTTGAGTTTAGTCAAAATAATTTGATTTTAAATAATTTTGAGCATATTTGAAATTAATTTTGAGATGTTTAGAAATTAATTTATAGTTAAATACTTAAATGAATATATTAATATAAATACTTCATTATGTTATATGCATCATATATTTTATGTAAATATTTGTTTAAATTTAGAGTCAACCTAATCAATGAGAGATTATTGGGTCAGGTCACCAGATACAGCTTATATTCGGTACGCGGTACTGTTCAGTATTGAGTACCGAGCTAAATACCGAGTGGAGGTGATGTGGCGCATTTTTATTGGGCTCCGAACACGTTCGGTGACCTGACCAAATAATTCGTCCCTAATCAATAGAGGGAGTGGGGACAAACTAGAAATTGGTGGTGAGTTTTTAGGGGAGTTTGAATTTCTTGCCAAGATAAATTTCGTGCAAACTTCGTTCTTTTTTTAACGTCTTTATTTTACACATTGAATAAACATAATCTTAAGTATATTAATGCTTGGTATATCAACATAAAATATATTCAATCAAGTACATATTTTTTTGTAAGTATTTAAGTTAAAAAAAGTTTTAAACTGAAAACTTGGGCCATTGTCGATGAGCTGTCATTGTCAATTCAGCACCAGCACCGCTATATTATTGTTCCCAAGCCATTATTGTATGTGTGTCAAACCCTGACTCGAACTTGACACAAAAATTTGATTTTGGACCCGAAAATCCGAAAATGATCCGATTTTGACCCATAAAATTGAAAGGTACCTTCACAGGGAGCGAACTCCCATTGTTGCTTCCAATCAAAATGTTGTAATTTCCGATCCGATCAGAACTTCAAAAGTGAACGTCATCCAAGGAGCGAAGTTGAACAACAACGGAGCCGACGAGGCGGCTATTCCTTCACAGCGAGCAAACTCCAGTCGTTGGCTCGTTGCTTCCGATCAAAATGTTGTGACTTCTGATCCGAACAGAAGTGAACTTCGTCCAAGGAGCGAAGCTGAACACCAACGAAGGAGTCGGCGGCTACTCGTTCACAGCGAGCGAACTCCCGTCATTGTTTCTGATCAAAATGTTGTAACTTTCGATCACTTCGGAAGTGAACATCATCCAAGGAGCGAAGTTGAACATGAACGAAGGAGCCGACAATGAGGTGGCTACTCCTTCACATCGAGTGAACTCCTGTCGTTGCTTTCGATCAAAATGTTGTAACTTGCTATCATTCCGAAAGGGAGCATCGTCCAAGGAGCGAAGTCGAAAAGGAACGAAGGAGTCAACAGTGAGGTGGCTACTCCTTCACAGTGAGCGAACTCCCGTCATTGCTTCAGATCAAAATCTTGTAACTTTCAATCCGACCGTAAAGGGAACTTCGTCCAAGGAGCCAAGTCGAACAACAATGCACAAAAGGGAGAAAGTTGCCTTCATAGCGAACGAAGTTGAACAATAACACACTTTTCGGGTCGAGTTCGGGTCCGAAAAACTGCTCCGTTTGCAAAAATAGATTGGGTTCGGGTTGACCTGAATAGTGTCTGGTTAGTTCTGAATTCAACCTGAATCCGACCCGTGACCCGAAATTGACACTCCTAGACTTTCATGTCATCGAATTACATCGCATGGCCCTAATTGCCTTCCATCAATTGACACTAATGCATTCAGTCACTTGACGACCGTGTCCCATTATCAACTAACAATAATGATCTTTATCGCTCAAACACCTTTACAGATTATCGATCGACACTGACAATCATCATAGTATGCCAACTACACATTTTAGATTTTATAGTACCACTTCATCCAATTAAGGGAAATTGTAGACTTTTCTAATCTTGGTGTGGTCATCTTTATGGTCATTTTGGGTGAACCACATTTTTTAATCAACCATTATGATCCAATAAATGACAATAGATATTAACTTAATTTATGATATAATATTCGATTAATCTATATTAACTTCATGCCCATCACATATATTCCCTATGACAATCCCTATTTTTTCTAGGGAGAAAATTGTATCAACGAATAAGTTTTGAATTAAGATGAAAAAAAGATGATCAAAATTAATTACATATATATAATTTATTAATATTATTATTTATTGTTATTTAAATATTATTAATTTTAAATAATAAACATTTGTTAGCATCAATCTATTTAGTTTAAGGTATTTTTTAATCAAATATATATAACAAATCTCCAGAACAACAATTATCCTCATTGTCTGGCTATTCATTATTCCCAAAACTACTAACAATATTCTTCTATTTTCTATGAAATTGGAATATTGTTAACGGCCAAAGTGCCAAACTACCGTTGGAAGTAAATCATTTGCTTATCTTAGGATTAATTTTGTTGATCATTTGGATTTATATTTGTGATATAATTCTCATTAACTTTTGCTAAATTTCCAATAATTTGATGAAAGAACTTGAGTTAGCGAGACCCAAAAGTTAACTTATCCAATGATCAGAAGGTATTACTCACCTGGGCCTACATAAGGAGGTCAGTCATAATAGGAGGTGGTCAAGGGTCATCGAAAATCAAGTGACTCGTTACATAAGGAGTCGGTCATTAGGGCCACTTGCTCTCATCCAGGGCGGGTACTCTCATTCATGTTTGCCAACCTCAAATATAAGAAAACACCAAACCACAAGGCTTTCAGCTTACCTTGCCTTGACCATCCAACCAAACAACTCTGCCTCCTCACAACAAAAACTCACACTCCTCCCTCACTAGGCGATTCAAGGCTCAATCATCGGTCGTCGACAACCACAACTTGCTTGTCAGTTGCAAGCCCCCTCAGCTCGATACTCACCAATAGACTTGACCATGCATAAATACTTATTTGAACCTACTTAGCACTACTAAACTTTCTAAGAGATATATCATCAAAGTCATAGAGCTCCATTCTTCACTCAGCTAGTTAGAATGCAACATGTGTCTAGGATAGCATGTATTGATAATTATTAAATCAACATATTTTTTATTCTTTCAATATGTAGCATTTCCTATAGGCCTGAGATCCATATAAATATAGAGTGAAAATGCCTATTTTGGATTTTTAACTTAAAAGGGGATTTTGAGCTTCTTGAGAACTTATATTATAAATTTTCTTTAGTAAACAATTTTAACTCCATTCTCAAAAAGAATTCAAATTACCCTTCTCAAATTTCATATACTAGTAAGATCTGGTGTCATTTACAAACAAATTTTGATCCAACACGATAGTTCAATTAGATAAATAGATAAATTTTGGATGGTATGCATGTAATTTCCCCTATTTTTTAAGAAGGGATGCGTAAAAATGATAATTATTTTTTGAAGCATTATCATAATCATTTAACAAATTAATAAATTGACACAAATATGCTTAGTAATGATTTTTCATGATGGTTTATCAAATACAACATAAAACTCGAAAATAGTAAAATCAATTTTATTTTTCAATTTATGTCAACATTGAAAAACAAATTATTTCACAAATTAAATGACTCAGCCACTCAATTCTTATCTAAAATTAACTTAGCTTATTTTTCTTTATTTAATATAAATTTTCAAATATGCACCCTTATGTGATCTCAAATAATTACATATATATAGTTTATTAATATTATTATTTATTGTTATTTAAATATTATTAATTTTAAATAATAAACATTTGTTAGCATCAATTTATTTAGTTTAAGGTATTTTTTAATCAAATATATATTTTGATTTTTGACACACTAAAAAAAAAAGCTTTACTTTTAACATTCCTAAAGTTTGAATTTTAAATGCTCAATTTTACCCCCATTTTTATTTTTAAAAAAGAACAAAGATGCTTAGATGAAATGTGACCCAAAATATTTGATGAAAGATTTGAAAATAAGACAAGCTTTACTTTCTTATTTACTCATGAAAATTAAAAAGAAAAAAGATTAAAAGAATAATTTGAAAATTCATGACATTTTTTTTGTTATTTTTTTCCTTTTGTACATAATAGCCTTTTTTAAATTAATACAATTTCTTAAATTTAGGCTTCGTTTGAGACATCTTTTTTTACTGCTTTCTAAATTATTTTTTTTGTTAAAAAATTTGTTGAAAGCATTGAAAAAGTAATGATCAGAAGCAGTTCCAACCGAAACCATAATCTATGTATAATATCTTATCCAATAAGTAATGCTTTAAGCTTTAAGGGTTAAAAAAATGATTTCATATTAATTTAAGGGAAAGTTAAAATTTCAATTTCATCACTAAAAAGAAGATAAAGATAAAATTATATGCATTCCAATACAAAGTGACATCATAGTAAGTTTGATTGTCTTTAGATTTATTCTGAAATTAGTGCTACTTATGATATATAAGAATATGTTGATTTCAGTGTAAATTTAAAGACTTTCAAGTCTTCGCGATAACGCCAATTACATCATGATACTTTTACAATAGATTGACTTACATGTTACGAAATTTTTATTTATTTATTTATGATATGATTTAAAGATTTTAATGATATTAAGTATGTAAATATAAAAAATTATATTTAATTACTTAATATAAAATCTTTAAATCATATATTAAATATCATTACTGTTTATTTATCTAAAAAAAATTTATGCATATATGATGTGCTTCAAATATTAAAATATTATATAAATAAAAATAAAATTTAAATATTATATATATAAGAATTTGTGGTGTATATGTAATTACTTTTTATTTAATTGTAGGTTCAAGTGTTCAACACTTGTCATGCATAGTTTTTCCATTTTATTTTTCAATAAAAAAAGAATAAAAAAACAGGTGGCAGGATTAGTTTGCCACGGATGTCAGCCCAAATCATAGAGCTACAGGTGGCCGGCCCATCAAACTCTGGCCCACCTAAGAACTGGCCCACCCTATAAGTTCCTTCCCCTCCGCTGGCATTAATCAAATATGTTAAACAGTTAAAAAGCATCTCCTTTTCACACTTCTTAAGTTCTTTACTCATTCCTTCTCTCTCTCTCTCTCGCTCTCGCTCTCTCTCTCTCGCTCTTCTTCCCATCTTTATTATTACTACTAGTTTTAGTAGTAGAAAAATCGCTAGGCTCCGCGGAGAGAAGAAAACGCCGAGAATAAACAAATGGCTAACAGAAAGAAATAAAGAAGAGAAAATAAAGGAAAAAACAAAACTTTGAAATGAACTTTGCGGTTATATAGAAGCAGAGCATCCGTGCTTCTCTCTTCAATATCCACTCCCTCGCCTTTTTCTTTCCATTCGCCGTCATGGCCTGGAAGGCACTAACGGCGTTTGCTGTGGTGCTGACGGTGTTTGCTCTGCTTCCGCCGTGTCTTCTAACTCCGGCCGCTGCCTCTGTTTCCTACGACCATAAGGCCATTATCATTGACGGGCAGCGACGGATTCTCATCTCCGGCTCTATTCACTACCCGAGGAGTACACCGGAGGTGAGCTCGTGCTTTCACTGGGAAATGTGGCTTCTTGGTTTATTTTTTGCTCATTTTCTTGCGTTAATGTTCGGTTTGGATGTATTGGTTTGTCTGCAGATGTGGCCGGGTCTTATTCAGAAGGCAAAAGATGGAGGCTTGGATGTGATTCAGACCTATGTGTTCTGGAATGGGCATGAGCCTTCTCCTGGTCAGGTATTCACCATCAGTACGCAAGGTCCCTTTTTTTTATCTACCTTTCTTTGTTTTCTTGCTTGGTTTTGATAGATTTTTCTGAGTTTTGGTTTCTGTAAATTGGTTTAGTATTACTTTGGGGAAAGGTATGACCTTGTTCGGTTTATAAAGTTGGTGAAGCAGGCTGGCCTTTATGTTCATCTCCGCATTGGTCCCTATGTTTGTGCCGAATGGAATTTTGGGTAAAGCTTTTTTTTTTTTTCTGATTATATATGGACGAATGTTGCTTGATTCTTTTCTGAACTCCTGGTTGTTATATTTGCAGTGGCTTTCCAGTTTGGTTAAAATATGTTCCTGGCATCAGTTTCAGAACTGACAATGGGCCTTTCAAGGTTACGATTTGCTTCATATCGATCTGTCTTTATTTTTGGGATAAATTTATCATCTTCCTGCAAAATATAAACTTTTGATTCTATTTTATTATGGAAAAAGGCTGCTATGCAAAAATTCACTGAGAAGATAGTCTCAATGATGAAAGCTGAAGGGCTCTTCGAATCTCAGGGTGGCCCAATCATTCTCTCTCAGGTATTCTCGATTTCCATTAATGATTCTATCTGTTATCTAATTGATGAATTTAGAAGCTTGGTATCTGAATTGTTCAATCCTTCTTTCAGATTGAGAATGAGTTTGGGCCATTAGAATACAACGGCGGAACTCCGGCGAAATCTTATGCCAACTGGGCTGCTAGCATGGCCGTTGGCTTGAAGACTGGCGTTCCATGGGTCATGTGCAAGCAAGACGATGCTCCTGATCCAGTTGTATGTTTATTTAATACTCCATTGTTCTTCCATTCCTTCATACTGTGACAGCCTTTCTCTACACTCATTAAATAGCACCAGCTTCCTTCTGACTTAGACCACCTTAGGTCCCACTGCACATGACTTATACATGCTTGTTTCTTGTTTTCTGTACTTGTTTTACTTTTATCATTACTGTTCTCAATTCCTTTTTATTGTGGTTTTGCATAAAAGAAGTTTTGTTGTTGATATTTATTCAATTTGTCATATCTTTCAATGTTTAAGTATTGAGAACCAAATAGAAGACTAAGACTATTGATGGATGTTAATCCCCATCGTTTTTGGTTCCTAGGAAAGTAGTTTGCAGTATTGCATTATATTTATTTCATGTTTTTAATAACCTATGATTGGCACTTGGCTTCACAGATTAACACCTGCAATTGCTGTTAAATTTTGGAGTATAATTTTTGCTCTACGAAAAAAAAAAAATGCTAGAAAGATTTAGGCTTCGTTTGGGATGACTTTTTTTATTGCTTTTTAAATTAGCTTTCTGGACAAAAATTTTAATTTTTGTATTAAAAAGTTGTTTTAAGAAGCAGAAAAAAGCCGTCCCAAACGAAACCTTAATCACAGGTGTCCAATATTTATGGGTCATCTACTCGTCTCCTTAAAGACGCTTTGAAGGCTTTTGATAATTTAAATTACAATTAGGTGTATAATTCCTTACATTTAAGGCTTCGTATGTGACGACTTTCTCACTGCTTCTTAAAATAGCTTTCTAATTCAAAAATTAAAATTTATATACTAGAAAGATGCTTTAAGAAGAAGTAAGAAAGTCATCCCAAACGAAACCTAAATAATACAAAATCTACTGCAAAGGCGACAAGAATTATCAATCAATTGCATGAATTTGTATTAGAATTTGTGTTTGTGCTATGATTTTTTATTTTTATTTTTGCAGTGATGTATTTGTTATCTTCATTTCATGTTTTGAATAACCTATGACTGGCACTTGGCTTCACAGATTAACACCTGCAATGGTTTCTACTGTGACTACTTCCACCCAAACAAACCTTATAAGCCCACCATGTGGACTGAGGCTTGGACTGGATGGTAAATTTTCTTTGGCGTATTATTTCACTTCATAGCATTGGCTGTCTAATTAATGTTCCTATATAAAATATTCAGATTTTCTTCTGTATAGGTACACAGCTTTTGGTGGTCCAGTTTCTCACCGACCTGCTGAAGACATGGCCTTTGCTGTTGCAAGGTTTATTCAGAAAGGTGGATCCTTTATTAACTATTATATGGTAAGAAAGTTGTATATGTAAGATTCAAATTCTCAAATTCTTATAAGAAATTTCCTTAAGATTAAGTTATCTAATTTTTACAAGAAGTTGCAACATGCATTATGAGTTTTCTTACTTTTGTAAGAACTCACATTCCAAATTATGCAAAAGAAATCGAAACGAAAACATGAATTTACATAAATCTTAAATCCACAAGATCTTAAACAAGATGATTTTCACAAAATTTTAATCGGAAGAAAAACATACATTTATTCATGATGAATTTGGTTAATTCCAAACTACGGTTTCTCTCTTTTTTTCCCTTGCCTATGCTTTTGCGGGACAAGGATTCGTCAAGTTCGATCAACAGGATTAAGAAATTCCAAGTCTTTTTTTGTTGATCAGGCGACACCCAGATTCGAACTGGGGATAAAGGATTTGCAGTCCCCCGCCTTACCACTTGGCCATGCCGCCAAATTCCATCCAAAATGGATAAAGAAATAAAGAAATTCTATATTCTTATCTTTCTAGAATTTCTAGAATCCTATTTATTATTTCTTTATTATTATTCTCTTTCTATTCCTCTCCTCATTTTGTTTTGATTTGAATTTTTTACTTTCTGAATTCCTTTTCTTTTTGGATCTTGAATCCCGTTGTACTTTAAGTTCATAACTCCAGCCCATTCCCATAACTCCCCATAATGAGAGAGATATGACCAGTAATTATTTCCTATGGATTAGTTATAATAACCGCTCATATGAGTTATTTGATCAAACGGTCCATAAACGATTGATCAAATTATCTCTTCTTAACCAATAGGATTTCATATAAAATAATTAAATTTCAATAATTCAAATATATGAGCCACTTAAATATTTATATAATTAAATATATATACTTAAATAATTATTACAACATCTTGCATAATTATTATATTTAATTATTCTAACAGTATATATAGATATGCCTTAATTTGATTTTAATTTTATCCAGTAGAAATGTTGAGCTTTTCCTTAATCTATCTGCAATTTTTTATTTCTGCAGTATCATGGAGGAACAAACTTTGGTCGCACCGCTGGCGGTCCATTCATTGCAACTAGTTATGACTATGATGCTCCAATAGATGAATATGGTATATATTAATTGACCTTATCATCTATTTATTTAATGATACTTATGCAGTGATTATTTTTTAAGAACAGTAAAAAGTGCATTTTTTTAAATATTTTTTCTATGCCCACTTGAAATAAATGACGGGCAATGAATAGACCTTCTTGATGGCCTGCATGTCTACTTGACCTCTTAAAAAACTTTATCCCATGCTTTTTTTAAGAAGATGGTTGTTTTATCATGTAAATCTACATAGTTTTTTATTCATTATAAATGGCTCTTTGCTTGTAGATTAAATTATATGGCTTATGGATATTGTTAGAGCTTGTGACTTGGATTATGTGAGGTTTGGACCTAAAAGCTTCAAGCGCGATATATGTGATAAATTTTTTTTTGGGAACGGGGTATCCACCCGCTGCCACCTTCAAAAAGGGGCTTAGTGGCGTGACTAATCTTCGGCTGACTTAAAAGAGGCACCCACCCCACAAACCTCCTGACCCGCACTTGATTGGGCCCCACTTAAGAGGCACTGCCGCTCGAGAGAGATCGAGCACTGATTGAGGGGTTCCCAACCGTACTCGCCCACCAACTAAGCTAAGCATCGGTGGATATACCATTTTAATTATGAGAATTTGTTGGGATCTGCGGTGCTACTAAGGAGATTGGGCTCATAAGCAACCTAACGGGGGTGGTAGATCCTATTGTATGGACCTTTATTATTATGTTATGTAAGCTGCCACTCTCCTGTTGTATTAGTTTTTGATATTGTTAATTCTTCTCTTCAGCTCATAATTTTCTACCATGTAAATTTGAGTGTTTTTTTCTTTGAGTTTTGTCGCCTGTTTTTTTATGTTAGAATTACACATACATTTTTTAAATAAATTTATTAAATAAGAATTTTGATATATTTGAGCAAGAATAACAACTTTTTCTCTGAACTAGGAATACTAAGGGAACCAAAATGGGGACATCTCAGGGATCTACATAGAGCAATTAAGTTGTGTGAACCAGCTTTGGTTTCCACCGATCCAGTCGTGTCGTCTCTGGGGCATTCTCAGCAGGTTTAATGTTAAGTTTAAACATCTGAAATATCAAATTATAATTTTTTTTTTTCTTTCAAATTGAGACTTTGGCTAACTTAAATAATTTCTTTCCAGTCTCATGTATTCAGGTCAAATTCCGGGACTTGTGCTGCTTTTCTGGCCAATTATGATTCACAGTCTTCTGCAACGGTAACTTTCAATGGCATAGGCTATAATCTTCCTCCTTGGTCCATCAGCATCTTACCTGACTGTAAAACCGCAGTTTTCAATACTGCAAAGGTAAAAATTTGTTCTTTTAACATTTTCTCTCTCACTATGGCCTATTGCATCATCATCTTCTTGTTAGTTCTCCTTTTCATAGAAAGTTTCTTCTTTTCATTCCTAACCTTTCCCCACATTAAAGAAATAAAAATTGTAAAAACTTCTTTTGTTTGATTGGGGTTCTGAACTTTTAGGCTAAAAATTAGTTTTTTCCTCTCACATTTTCCTCTTGCAAATTACAGATAGGAGCTCAGACCTCACTGGTGGGCATGCAACCAGTGGAAAACTTTTCATGGAAATCATATAGGGAAGAGACCAATTCTCTAGATGAAAGTTCCTTTACTAAAAATGGATTGTATGAGCAACTTAGTCAAACATGGGATAAATCAGACTATCTTTGGTATACAACTTTGTGAGTATCGAATTCGATATAGCCATTTTCGATTCTTTTCATTGTATAATCCTTACTCTCATGTTCAGTTTTCACTCTCAACTCTTCCAATCTTTATTTTTCAGTATCAGCATAGGACAAGGTGAGCAGTTCTTGAGGACAGGAAATTATCCGGTCCTTGCCATCTCTTCGGCCGGCCATGCTTTGCACGTTTTTGTCAATGGACAATATGCAGGTAGAATGAAAGTTCCATATTAGATCCTGATAATGATAAGAATTTCTTAAGTAATTAATTATTGTCATATTTCATTTTGGTTTCAGGGAATGCTTATGGTAGTCTCAGCAATCCAAAATTGTCATATAGTGGTAAAGTGAATTTGAGGGCTGGAAGCAATAAGATCTCTATATTGAGTGTAGCTGTTGGACTCCCAGTATGCTCTTTTCATATGAATTTTTTTGCTATTCAAACATCACCAAAGTTTATTAAAGATCTAATACGTTTATGTTGATGAAAATTCGAAAATTTAGAATGTTGGATCTCATTTTGAGACTTGGAATACTGGGATTCTTGGTCCAGTGATTTTAAGTGGCCTCAATGAAGGAAACCGAGACCTTTCTCATCAGCAATGGACTTATCAGGTCAGTTATCCTCTCTTTCATTCTCCAATCAGTACCAACAATATTGAAAGTTGAAACTTTCTGATCGACAATTCGATTTAGGTTGGAGTGAAAGGTGAACACCTGAGTCTTCATTCCTTAGATGGAAGCTCCTCAGTTGAATGGGGAGATGTGTTTCCTAAGCAACCTTTGACATGGTACAAGGTGAGAGATGGAAATTTTGCTTTCATTGTTAACTGAAGAAACAAGAAAAATGAAATTTCTCAAAATTGTTTAATTTCCTCCAGGCTTTCTTCAATGCTCCAGGTGGTAATGAGCCACTGGCATTAGATATGAGTAGCATGGGAAAAGGTCAGATTTGGATAAATGGTGAAAGCATCGGTCGTTACTGGCCTGCTTACAAAGCATCCGGTTCGTGTGGTTCTTGTGATTATCGAGGCACATATAGTGAGAAAAAATGCCCAAGTAATTGTGGGGAGTCATCTCAGAGATGGTAAGCAATGTCATTCCTTCAACTAAATATTTGAATTTATTAGTAACTCTTAAGATAATGATAAAATCGTAGAACAAAATCAAAATACCAATGATCTCAAGCATGAGACCTATTAATTTATGTGATTTGGTGAGATCCACCTATGAACAAAACTGCACAATGATCACATAATCACTAAATTTTAAAATAAATATATGGAGAAATTACAATTCATATATATAGACAATACTAGTACTTTGTCTGTGTTAATGATTGAAAGAAAATACAATTGCTTGTTGTAAACATGAGGGCTGAATGTAGAGAATAAGATGTTGATATTGCTTCTCATTCTCTCTTGTCAGATCTGCTACAAGGCTTCTTTCTCTTTCTCTTTTTGCTTTAGTTGTGGGATGCTTGTAACTGTTGATTTGTTCTCCCTTTTCTAGTTGCAGAATAAGATAGTAGGTGTGAAAAATCAAATAGAAATGCCTTTTGAGTTTTATAGTGGCCAATATTAAGATTTAAAACCAAAATGTATATAAGATGATTTAGACTTCATACTTAACACTAATGATACCAAATGTGTTAGGTATCATTTACCTCGGTCATGGCTGAAACCAACGGGGAATTTGTTGGTCGTGTTCGAAGAATGGGGCGGCGATCCAAGTAAGATTTCTCTCGTTAAAAGGACTGTCAAGAGCATTTGTGCCGAAGTTACAGAACGGCAACCAACATTTGATAATTGGCGAAATAAGCAAAATGGAAAGCCTAAAGCTTATCTGTCTTGTCCTGCTGGGCACAAAATGACCAGTATAAAGTTTGCTAGCTTTGGAACTCCTCAAGGAGGATGTGGAAGCTATGAAGAAGGTAGCTGCCATGCTCAGAAATCACATAATGCATTTACAAAGGTAGTACTTTCTACACTATCTCCAGTTTTTTTACATATGATGCATTGGAAACATTCAGGTTAAATATCCTAATTTGATTATCAATTTAACACAGGATGGCTTGTTACCGAACTGCTTGGGACAGCAAGCTTGCTCAGTAGTTGCTGATTCTGAAGTTTTCGGTGGAGATCCGTGCCCAGGAATGGTGAAAAAGCTTTCTGTCGAGGCCGTCTGTGCATAAAAGATAGGTCGTTATCAGTTTAAGCATACAGAGGTGACATTCACTTCTCATTTATATAGCATAATTCATCTAAGCACATAAATTTTTAAGATATATTGGTTGCAAAAAGGATGGAAACTTTGGAGGCTGCTGATTTTTACAGTGAGTTATTGAAGTTGCAGAAACTGCAATTAACTGTATTTAGAAATCCACCAAATTTGAAAAGATGAAATCATTCTTGTAAACAAAGATGCAAAAGGCATAGAGGCCTTCATAGCTTTGTAATTTAAGGATGTTAGTAAGTTTTCCATGTTTGAATTGTTTACCTTTTGAATGGTCAATTTTATCATTAGATGAAGACATTTAATTAGTACTCTTACAAAATAAATTGCTTTGATATGTACTGAACTTCCTTTTTAATTTTCTTCTCAATCATCATTCTTTTTTTCTCTCTTGAAGCACAAATCAAGCACATTGAGTAAAGATTATTACTGTCTATTAAGAGTTATGATGAATAGATACTTTAAAACTTAGAACAATTGAGAAAGTGATTGAAGGGTGATTTTGCAAATGATTTTAATTATTGAACTTCAATCCTCAAGGATTCTTCTCTGGTTATTTGTTTAGTTATACTAATTTTTAATGGTTTATTACTCTATAAACATATATTGATATGTCATTTTAATCTTTATTATTATTGGTATCACCCTATTTGTTGCTATTTACTTTAATGAAATATTTTACTAGTTCTTTAAAAAATAACCCCAAAATTTACTTAATTATGAAAATCCCCTCCCTCAGCTTGAGATATGATAAAATTTTGAAAGATTAAGGCTCTGTTTGAGACAACTTTAGGCCACTATTTTTTTTTATCTGCTTTCGAAAGATTTTACTAAAAAAGAACTTTACAAAGCAATTGAAAGGCGTCCCAAACGAAGCCTAAAAATTTACTAAGGCTTCGTTTGGGCCGGCTTTTTTAATGCTTCGTAAAGCAGCTTTTTAGTATAAAAATTTTAATTTTTAGAATAAAAAGCTGTTTTTAAAAGCAATAAAACAGCCGCCCCAAACAAAGCCTAAATTGGGCTTGTAGGTTTAATCAAGGTGAATTGGGGTTGGCTAACTTAAGGGCAAATTAGAAAGGGGCCATGCCTCTCAAAGCTGGTGGAAAGCAATGTAATCACTACTGTTTTTATATTTAGGTGGTTGAGAAATGACTCATTGAACAAACACATTAAATAGGCCAAAGTGAAGGCCAGTATTTTAGCAGTTGGTCAGTAGCTTTCTAAAGTCTTGGCATGAAATTATGGTTTCTTTCTGTTTGAAAAGGACATCTATATATAATATGGAGTTTATGAACTTATTATTTATATAACTATTTATGCCTTATCTTCATTGGTTATGAAATTAAATATTGAATGATTGATGTAAATTTTACTATTATAGGTTTCTTATTGTTGTACTGAAATTGTAACGCAAAAATATATTTGCAGAAAGCATTCTTGCTTATGAATATTTTTGCATAATCAACTCAATAAGGGTGCAAATTAGCTGCATATAACTATATAAGTTAATTTATTTCTGGGATCTTTTTGTTAATTTATTTTTTTTATTGTTGGTGTTTGATTGATAAACCTTTTTTCTATATTTAAGATTCATTATTATGTAAATTATTCATGAATATAAACGAGCACAAATAATAAGAATATGATTATATATAAATTTTTTTCTCATGTAATATTAATTATAGTCTAATTTTATTAATTATTTTGGACAGGATTTGATGTTTTTTTTTCAAAATTAGTGATGATTATACAAATCTTTGTAAAACTTACCCAAATAGCATCCCATAACAAGAAGCAACAAAATGAAGAGAGGGGAGACATCCAAGAAAGAAAATAAGATTTTTTTTTTTTCTGGGAGCTTGTAAGGGGAGTTCCTCGGGTTCTTTAAGAAGGAAGAAGTGTTGGTATTTTTAGTTTTGATAAGAGAACAAACTATGGATCATAGCAAAGAATAGTTCTTTTTTGGAACTCCCACAATGGAGAGCAGAAGAGAAATTATATCGATAACATTTCTTTCTTTACATCTAGCCCTTATTTTTGTAGTAAATGTCTATTTTCTTTCTTAATTAAATAAAGTGGTATCTCTGTCTATATCTCAAACTTTATATGAAGTGTAATCATTTGTATACTTTCTTTGAAATTTAGTGAATTATTTAATATTTATGTGACCATTAACGTATGCTTACTTAAATCAAACCACATAAATTTTGTTTTATTTTTTGTGGTACTTGATCTAATTTTTTAGTTATTGTGTGGTTCATTATACTTGTTGGGCTAAGGCATACTCTTTTTTTTTTTTCTAAAAACTAGCATCAAAGTGAGTTTATGAAAAATTTGATGGCTATTAAGTTTGATAGCTCAAAGGATTTTGACTTTTGGATAAATAAGATGCATGTCATCTTCTCAAGCAAGGACTTGTGTTATTCATAGGCGACTTAGTATTTTGTTTTGCAAGTTAACTAAGATTAATTATGGATGGGTTGTATTCATGCTATATACACTCTTCTTTTAGTAATCTAGTGTATTCTTCAAAAGTCCTTTCGGTAGTGCCCTTCAAGTTCTTTTCACAAGCATGTCAGTTGACTGTTATGAACATTAGAAGTTCTATGTTGCTTGTGAGTGAGATGGAAAATTTTTCCTTATCCACCACAAGTCTTAGTAGTTGCTCATTGATGTCCATTTTTATAACTTGAATCGCATTTTAAGATTAGTATCTTTAGTTTGTTTGTGCATTTTATAAGTTTAGGGTCCAGTTCCCTGTTGTTTATTTTGCAAGTTATGTTCCCAACTGTTTGATTACAAGTTTAGTTCCATACAGCCTCCTAGCGTTTCTCTGTTTAGAGGAAATTTAGGGAGCCTTAGCATGCCCACCACGTCAAGAATGACACGTATAGTTGGTGTCGGGAAAAACTGCGACTGTGTCATCAATCCCACCATGCCAATAAAGACGTGCATGGGCCTTCACAGGTATTTGTTTAAAGAAGCACAGTTTTTCTCCGCATGTATTGAAGCTAGTACACAAGTACTTTTGTTTTACCACGCCATGCTAAGAATAGCATGCACAAGACTCACCACCTCACAATAAGCACCATAGTAAGAAAAGCTTGTATATGTGTTTTTCAGGTGCATCGTGAGCACTGAAAGCAAGATTTGAGGTTTTGAGTTTTAGAAGTCATTTATACCTTTGTGACGAGTGACAAGGGTGGTGTCGAGGCAACAACGATAGCGACGATAGTGTAAATTCTTCACCTCTCTCTCTCTCTCTCTCTCTCTCTCTCTCTCTCTCTTTACTGTTATTAATCAATAATAATAATATTATTAATTAGAGGTAGAGGATGCTTTTTGATTCATTTTAGGATTATTATCTTTAATTCGTTTGTGCATTTTAAAGTTTAGGGTCCAGTTCCCTGTTATTTAGGCAAATTTGACGCTCCAATTGTAACGACACAATCTATTTGGCAAGCGAATTTTGTTTAACTATTTAAGTGACACATCATGCCCACCGACCATCACATAAATTATCAATTTCACCTTTTTTACACTTATTTCGGTGTATGGGTCAACAGTGATAATCATTACCATGAAAAAGTCTTCCCGGGTACATGCTCCTCCACTAGAATTTGTTTCAGTATACATGGTAATGTTGATGAAAGCACTATAATCCTTTTCATTTTTAGATTCTTATATTAGATGAAGATGATTGTATGTTTAAATTTATAATATTATATATGTATTGGAGATGTTTATTTGAGCTTGATGATTACTTTCAATTTATTTGAAGTAATGATTGTATTATCTTTATGTAAGAAATTAAGTTCATTATGTATTTTTAAGATATATTTTGATATATTACCCTCCGGTTAGAGCAACTAGATTAAAGGAATTTATCATTTTTACAATTTTTAGTCTTCTGAGATTTTTAAATAATCAAAGAAATGTATATATTATGAAATTTTTATCCTTCTGAGATTTTTATATACACGTGCCTTTTGAGGCTTTCATCCTTCTAAGGTCTTTTATATACTTGTACCTTTTGAGGCTTTCTGTCTTTTAAGGTCTTTTGTGTACCTATGCCATTTGAGATTTTCATCCTTTTAAGGCTTTTGTATACCTATGCTTTTTTAGGATTTCAGCCTTCTAAGATCTTTTATGTACATATGTCTTTTGAGGCTTTTAGCCTTTTAAGGTCTTTTGTTTACTTGTGTTTTTTGAGGTTTTGTCTTCTAAGGTTTTTTGTGTATATGTGCTTTTTTAGGTTTTTTTCTTTATAAGGTTTTTTGTGTACATGTATCTTTTGAGGCTTTAAGCCTTCTAAGGTCTTTTGTTAACCTGTGCCTTTTGAGACTTTTATCCTTTTAAGATCTTTAAATAAGTGATGACCCAATCAACCATTTGCCCTCATAGAGTCTTTCTAGTGAGGGTCATATCCACAACTAGCTTTCCTTCGAGGCTGCCTCATGGGTATACCTTCATGGGTTATTTATTAAAGCGTAACTTTTTATTGAAAAGGTTGAGAAAATCCATAATGAATATTTGACATATATGAACTTGTTTGTTAGATCTTTGCTAAATAATGTTAACATGTGTGAAAGAAGCTGAAAGTATCTACCAAGAATGTATGACATATCTGAGATTATTAGGCAGAGCATTGCTCGATGATGTTAACTTGTGTGAAAGAGGTCGATAGAATCCACCAAGGATGTATGACATATCCACGCGAGGTTGTTTATCAGAGTATTACTCGATGACATTAACATGTGTGAAAGAGGTCGAATCGAATCCCCCTAGGATCGATTATGTCTTGATTAGGAGGGGGCTGATGTCGCACGTATCTCGAATAAAAAGTGAAGAATGATCTATCTTTAAACTTTATTTCCTTTTTGAGTTCCAAGTTAAGACTTTTCCTAGGGAGTAGTAGTCTAATTAGGGATGGAATAAAGCTTGTAATTTATTGGAAGAATCATTGCATTTGTGGGAGTTTCTAGATATTATTTTGGATGTTAAAAGTTTTAGAGAAATTTTCTTCGCCACAGTTGTAGCCAAGATTGACCCCCAGTCCACATCTGATTCCTATAAAATTAATGCAGCAATGGCAGATACTAGAGAGGCGATAAAATAATGCATAAGGGTTATCCTTAATTGTTAAAGGCTTCATTTATATCTAATAATAAATCTTGGCAAAGGGACTATGTTGCTTCAACCATGCCCAAGATGTTAACATGAATTACGTTTTGAGGTTGCAAAAAAAGTTGCTCCCCCATCTAGGAATCACATTCCCATAGATGATGCTAAAATGTTGCATCCTAGAATATTCATGGTGATATAGAAATATGAATTTTAGCGTATTAACTTTGTACGATGATCTAACACACAAACATATTAAAGATATGGGTGCAGCGTTTATAAGAGACATAAGAGTTTTACGTGAAAACTCTTGAAAAGGGGAAAAGTCACGAGGCCTTGCCCAATTTAAATGAATTCCCTAATATTTGCAGTTGATTACAAATGAGGCCCTTCCTTGGGGGGAAGATCTTGGCTTGATGTAGCAAATATACATCACATAGAGTGCATTACATGGTGGAAGTCAAAAGAATTAGTTTTGATATATTAGTTAGGTTAACAAGACTATAGTCGACGAGCGATGTAGGTTGGAAGGACCGTAATCGGGATACAGTGGTCAGAAGAACCTTAGTCGGGCAATGGAAGTTGGAAAGACTATAATCAGGTGCAGTGGTTGGAAGGACCGTAGTTGGCTAGTGATAAAGGTCGAATTTGAGTGACGGTGGTCGAAAAGACCATAGTCGGTGGGTAATAGAGATTGGAAAGATTATAATCGGGTAGTGATGGTCGAAAGGATCATATTCAATGGGCGTTGGAGGCTTGAAAGACCGTAGTTGGATGAAGGTGGTTGGAAGAGGCATATTTGAAAATGGTGGTCGATGAGACTCTAGTTGGTGGGCTACGGAGGTCAGAAAGATTGTAGTCAGGTGACGGTGGTCAGAACGATCGTAGTTGGGTGATAGAGGTTAGAAAGATCGTAGTATGGAGATGGTGGTTAGAGAGACTGTAGTTGGCGGACAACGATGGTCTGAAGGACTGTAGTCTGACGACAATCGGTGGCCGGGAGGAAATCTGAAAATAATTGGTGGCTGGACCATAGTCGACAGGCGACGGAAGTCTGGAAGACTATAATCGAGTGATGGTTGTCATACTTCAGGATATATATTGGAAGAATTACTTATGTATTTTATTTTAGCCATTTAACTCGAGCTTACCTATAAACATCGAAAAGAAATATGATCACATTTTGTCAAGAATTGCAAGTAAAAATTTGTACATATTGTTCGGAGCCTCATATCATATGGTCCTTACATTTTCTTGAAAACAAGTAAAACCACGAATGAGCACATATCCTAGCAAGTAACTAAAATCTTACAAGTGAAATTAATGCAAGATAAAAGAGAATAATATGCTATAAATCATATAAAAAATGCATCAATATATATAGTGATTATCTGTATCAATTTATCATTATATAGTTCATCATATATCAATCCATTAAATATTAGTCACAAGATCAATAATAGTCAATAATATTAATGCTAGTAACAATATTAATATCATGATCAATAATATTAAATTGTATTAATGACAGTAAACAATATTAATGTCAGTTATAATATCATTACATTGTTCTTAACAGTATTGGTATCAGTATTCAAGCATTCAATGAGTGTATTTTAAGGGTATTTTGCTCATGCATTTATAACTCTTAATCAGTTGCCTCTTATAACTCCCAATCAATGTACTCCTTATAACTCTCAATCAATCTCCAACTCTTTATGAATCCGAATAAGTGAATCACGTGGATTAATAGGGTATCACGTGAAGTTATTATAACACGTATCTGATATCATTCAGTATTTTATTTAAAATATAATGAAACTATATCAAATCATTCAGAATGATTAAATATATAACATATTCAAACTTACATGATGAAAGCTTATGAAAATAGGAAATAATGCAATATTTGTAGATTTAGAAGAGATAAATTTTGTAGAAATCAAAATCATAAAAAACAGAAGTAGGAGATTAGTCATTTATAATGAATATAATAAAATTGTAATAAAAATAGGTGATAAATATGATTCAAAGACTTTTCTCTCTCCCCTCTCTTCTTCCCCTCTTTCAATTTCTTAATGGCTAAACAACCAAGTGAAAGAGTCGGTGGAGTGTATATATATAATGGCCTAACACAACAACACTCACTAGACTACTTTAAAATTTTAATATTTTTTCAAATAAATTTATTTTACATATTTGAGTTATCACATATGTGACGGTCGATTGCTGAGAGAAAATTCGACGATAATTAGTGGTCAAGCGTAAGTACCATGACAATTTGTTGTTTTACTTCAATAAATAAGAGAAGAGAATAACAAAAATAAAAGCAATATTTTTCTCTACATTTTGGACTTCGAATAAATTGAGCATTTCAGGGCTGCAAATGATCTGAGCCGAGCTTTGGTCTTTTTGAGTTCAAGCTCGTTTCTCAAAACCGTGCTCAAGCTCGGAGCATCTTGGGCAGCTGATCGAGTACGTTTAAAATTTTCATGCTCAAGTGTTTGAACTCATTCAATTACGAACACTTGTCGAGCCTCTTATTGAGCAACTCGTTAAGCGAGCTAAACAGACCGCTACTCACAAAATAAATTTAATTATTTACATTAAATCAAGCAAATCGCTGCCATACCCTCACAAAAGGCACACCCGCCCGCCCCTTTTAACTATTAGAGTTTAGATGTATTTGTTTTTATATATCAAAATCCATTTATTCTAGATGGTGTGGGACTAAGCTGACCACACATAGTGGAATAAAGGCTTGATGATGTTGTTGTTGTTGTTTTGGTGGTGTGGAACTAAAGCCCTACAGTTTTTTTTTTTCTTGTGGCCACGGATGGGAGAGAGAGAGAGGCAGGCGGTGGGAGAATGAAAGGCACAATGAGGGGCAAATTATTGGGTCAGGTGACCGGACGCGGAGATAGGTCCGAATATTAATAAAATATTATTTTAAATTAAGCGCAAGTAAAGCGCAGGTAAAACGCAGGTAAAGCGCAAGTAAAGTGCAAGTCAAAAAGCGCAAGTAAAGTGCAGGTAAAGCGCAAGTAAAGCGCAACTCAAAAGCGCAGGTTGACGCGGCAAATTTTTATTGGATGTCCGAACTTATTTTTCGCTTAGTCACAAGATCAATAATAGTCAATAATATTAATGCTAGTAACAATATTAATATCATGATCAATAATATTAAATTGTATTAATGACAGTAAACAATATTAATGTCAGTCATAATATCATTACATTGTTCTTAACAGTATTGGTATCAGTATTCAAGCATTCAATGAGTGTATTTTAAGGGTATTTTGCTCTTGCATTTATAACTCTTAATCAGTTGCCTCTTATAACTCCCAATCAATGTACTCCTTATAACTCCCATTGAATCATATGAATTAGTCACTGCGACTCCTTATAATTCTCAATCAATCTCCAACTCTTTATGAATCCGAATAAGTGAATCATGTGGATTAATAAGGTATCACGTGAAGTTATCATAACATGTGTCTGATATCATTCAGTATTTTATTTAAAATATAATGAAATTATATCAAATCATTTAGAATGATTAAATATATAACATATTCCAACTTACATGATGGAAGCTCATGAAAATAGGAAATAATGCAATATTTGTAGATTTAGAAGAGATGAAAATCAAAATCATAAAAAACAGAAGTAGGAGATTAGTCATTTATAATGAATATAATAAAATTTGTAATAGAAATAGGTGACAAATATAATTCAAAGACTTTTCTCTCTCCTCTCTCTTCTTGCCCTCTTTCAATTTCTTAATGGCTAAAAAACCAAGTGAAAGAGTTGGTGGGGTGTATATATATAATGGCCTAGCACCGCAACACTCACTAGATTAGCGCCAAAACGCTCTACTTTAAAATTTTAATATTTTTTCAAATAAATTTATTTCACATATTTGAGTTATCACATATGTGACGGTCGATTGCTGAGAGAAAATTCGACGATAATTAGTGGTCAAGCGTTAAGTACGATGACAATTTGTTGTTGTTGTTGTTGTACTTCAATAAATAAAAGAGAACAACAAAAATAGTTTTTTTTTTAGAACAACAAAAATAATAGCAATATTTTTCTCTTCATTTTGGACTTCGAATAAATTGAGAATTTCAGGGCTGCAAATGATCCGATCCGAGCTTTGGTCTTTTTGAGTTCAAGCTCGTTTCTCAAAACCGAGCTCAAGCTCGAAGCATCTTGGATAGCTATTCGAGCTCGTTTAAAATTTTCATGCTCGAGTGTTTGAACACGTTCAATTACGAACACTTGTCGAGCCTCTTATTGAGCAACTCGTTAAGCGAGCTAAACAGACCACTACTCACAAAATAAATTTAATTATTTACATTAAATCAAGCAAATAACTACCATACCCGCCCAGAACGGGCACCCGTCCGCCACTTTTAACTACTAGAGTTTAGATGTATTTGTTTTTATATATCAAAATCCATTTATTCTAGACAATGTGGGACTAAAGCCAACCCCACGTAGTGGGATAAAGGCTTGATGTTGTTGTTGTTGTTGTTATGGTGTGGGATTAAAGCCCTACAATTTTTTTTTTCTTGTGGCCACGGATGGGAGAGAGAGAGAGAGTCAGGCAGCGGGAGTGAAAGGCAAAATGAGGAGAGAGAGAAATAGAGCATAGTGACGGCGGGAGAATAAAATTTTTGGATTTTTTTGATTTTGAAGACTTATTTAAATTTTAAACAGTATATTTGAAATTAGTTTTTTTATTTTGATAGACTGTTCAAGTTTGTTTATCTAGTTATCGAGTATCGTCAAAATTATTTAAACTTATTCATTCACCTTATCAAACGAACATAAACGAGCTCTTATTGAGTCGAGCCACGCGTAGCTCGTCGAACGCTCGGTTCATTTGCAGCCCTAAGCATTTGATAAGTTATTTGTGTGTCGATTCGATAAGAATTTATTCATGTTCATTTGATTAACAAATTGAGCAACGTTAATTGCTTTTATAAATACTTGATTGCTGAATGAACAAACTTGAATATCTTGTTGTTTCTCGACTTTTTTAAGTATCATGTATAGTATTTGTTCAAAGCTTATAAGTAAGCTCGTTAAAAAGCTCAATTAAAATTAAATATAATATAAATGGTTCATATATAAATTTAATTAGGAAAAGAAAACATATTAATTAATCATTAATTAATAGTTTATAAAACTAATTAGTATAATGTTTATTAAATTAAATAATAATATTATTATTTAGTTTTATTATATTTTAATTAACTAACAATAATCCTGAATTTAAGGTAAAATGGGGGATAAATGGGATTTAAAATTGTTTATGATTTAAAGTTGAAACCAGAATTTGCCGAGCCGCCCGCAACCTGTTCGACGATTTGCTTCCGTGAGAAGAGCAATGCCCAAACGAAGACGGTTCGATTTTCGCAGCCACCGCTCTCCTCTTCTTCCTTGGCTTCCTGTATCCTTTCTCTGTCCTCAAATGAGCACCTAAAACGCTGCATTTTGGGCTAAAACCTAAGCATTCTCCGAACAGGCGTCCCCTGTTACTCGTACGCCTCTCCTCGTCTTTCATATCTGTTTATATTTCTTCATGACTAGATGATGAACTTGTTTATATAAGTTGTGAGGCTATTTTCTTCCGCATTATGCAACTTTACTGAGCCCGTGGAAAGCTGATGATGGAGTAGGATGGTGGTATTCGAAAACCACGTCATTTCCATGACTTCTGAGGTAAATGTTGATGATTGGAGTCATACCATCATGTAATGAAAGGTTTGGCGTTGATCATAATCAAGCAATTGATATCCTGCAGATGTCACGCTTTCCTTTTGAAAAGAAGGGCGTCTCTTATTGCCTCCTACGATGGAGGGTCTGGGAGATCCTGAATGAGCTGGTTTCATTAAGTTATTTTGAGTCGCAATTGTGTTTGGTAGAAAAAGTCTGAGGCACGTTCATCCCAGCTTGATTTTTCTTTGGCTCGCTGTAGAATTTATTTTTTTTTGTATCCTTTATTTTGTTTTGAATTTGATGGGGTGACTTCGCTACACTTCTCTGTTAGAATACTAAAATGACATTGGCAAAGATCAAATAAAGACTGAGCAAAACACACAAAATATCATAATTACTAACACAATTTTTTGTGGTTTAGTGAGATTCACTTACTCCTATGATTGTATAGAGATCAAATAATCTATGAAGATTCGAAAATGATGCAAAGTCATATTACACAGCATAGAAATAAAGATAGAGATACCATTTTATCTATGAAATAAGTTCCATTCATTTTAGTTGAGTGCTTTGAGTATGATGATGAAAAACAAGCTTCGTTCACTTTAGTTGAATGCTTTGAGGATGATGATGAAAAACAATAGAGGTCATAACAATAGGCTTTTGTTGTATAATATTTATTCTATTTAACATGTTTAACTCTAAAAACTTTGTTAAGAGTTTGATGAGTTGCTATCTATTTAATGTTAAGTTGGTCAATCTTGTGTGCTATTTTTGCATATCTTAATTTCTTGTCAATGAACTTCTAACTGGAATTCCTTTTGGGATTTAAAAGTTTTTTTAATGTAATATTTCTGCAGAAAAACAGGTGAGCTATCCTATAATTTTGTAGATTCACTCTCATTTTGGATTTCATCATATTTATTGTAAAATATCTTAGCTGAAGTGGAGCAAAGCTCATAAATATTAAGGCCATTTTTGTTGTAAGAGTTAAAGCTCCATCAAAAACTTTAAAATTAAACATGCTTATGTTATGACACGAAAGGTGATTTTTTTGGGAGAGCAAAAAAAGAGCAAAACCTTGAGGCTTGTCTGGCTGATATTATTCTCATGTATAGAAGTTCTAGTTATTATAGAGCAATATAGTCAGAAGATTAAATTTAGGCTTCGCTTGGATCAATTTTTTGACTATTTTTATGGTAAGAAAAGCAATTAGTAAAAAAAATAATATGTATTTGGAAGATAGTTTTTTCACGGATTTTGAAAATTTTTGCCTTTAAAAGGCTATTTTAAAAAAAAATACTTATAAAATTGTGGCTGAGATATGAACTTTATAATGCAAAAATTAAAAATGCTTAAGCTGCTGCAAACGAAGCCTTAGCTGCCATATGGGCTGCTTCTTGAACTTGATAGAGACAAAGTGCTTGGTGGAAGGAGTAATCTCTTGAACCGATAAGGGAGACCTTTAAAATCTTATTTGTTTTATGAGTGATTTTAGGCTTTTTATAAAGCCACCACTGACAAGGACCTTAGTTTCTTAATCAAGAAACTTATATATGTTTCTTAGTTATGGGAGATTGTAAAATGTCTCAAATATAAGGAAGTATACTTTATAACATTGAGATGCCTTTTAGTGTGACGGTTGAAATTCAAAATACTTTAAGATGATACAACAAAATGAGAAAATTGGAGTCTAAATCAACTCCATTTAAAAGTAGTTCAGATAAAATTATCAAAAATTAAGCAGTTGAAGTGTTTGAGGCCCCATTTCTAGATCAAAACTCAATTGCTATAGCAATATTGTTTTTAGAAATTCTCAACACATGAAACAAGGAATAGTTGAACAGTAGAACAGAGTTCATATTATATCATTCCATTCAATAATTAAACACACAGACCTGCTACACTGGATAGCAAACTTTACAAGTCCATCTCACTCATGTAGCAGTATAACATTCACACAACAATATTAAGACTTTCTTATTCATAAGTAATAGAACACACACCATTGCTACACCTGCATCTCCTTTATAGTCTTAAATCGTGATCCTTTATCAGAAAACTTAGTGTCAGCATAATAATTAAGATAATCTTGGAAACGGTACTGTCCAGGATACAAGAGCTTTGGCGCTGGGGAAATTATGGCGTTTGCACCAGGATTGTAAAATGTAGCAATGGAGAGACGACTACCGTCTTTGTTAGGAAGAACCCTATGCAAAATACTTTTATAGATACCATTACTTACAACCTCCAACTGGTCACCAAGGTTCACAAATATCCTGTTATATTTTGAAGGAGTTATTGGCACCCACTCCCCATCTTTCCAAAACTCAAGTCCTGAGACATAGTCATCCTGGAGCAATAAAATGATTCCACCTGCATCAGTGTGAGCTCGGAGTCCTATGAACTGTTCTGGTTTTGGGCATTGAGGGTATATTGCTACTTTGGTTCCTATGTAAGGATCTGAAAATGTCTTCTTCAAGTAACCTTTATCTAATCCGAGGTTCTCACTCATAGTTTCTGCCAGCTTCTCAGCCAAGTTTATTACCTGATCGATGTAATCTTCCATTGCTTTGCTGCATCATAAATATTTCATTTGGAAGTGATGGTTACAAATGCAAGAACTCATTTGGAAGTGAAACAAAAACCTTAAACGTAGAGACTTACCAGAGCTCAGGTTTTAGATTTGCAATGGCTTCAGTGCTTGTATCAGGCTTATGACGAATGAAAATGCTGCTTTCCCAGTCGAAATCGAAAACTTTGTTATGAGTTTTTAATGTTTTTGCTATGTCTGAATCATAGAAGCTATCTTTCATGTTCTCCTCGTAGTGCATTTTCACTAAACTTTTGATCTTTTGCATTAATCCTTCATTTATTCCATGATTTTCAACCTGTAATTATGACCCAGTTGCATGTTACGACTGTACATAATTAAGACAGAATTTGAAACTTCATTTCTACTTACCCAAAAGAAGCCCCATTTTGCACAGGCCTCATGGACAAGCGACATTGTTTGGTTCCTCTTCTCTCCATTTAGCTCTTCTAAGTTGATTACTGGAATTGCCATTGTCTTTGACTAAAACAACAAATTATAACAAGACAGAAGTGGTAATGAGCTCAAGCTAGATTGCCGTGCTTACCAGAAGGACAGATAACCATCTTTATAGTAGAATACTAAGGCATTCATAGAATATAAAACGAAGAAGAAATGCAGGAGAATTTGTTTTATTTGCATTAGTTCTGCTCAACAGGTCCAAGTGCAGTTCACCAAGGCCATGTGATTGAAGCAATCTATTTCATTGTCTTTCTATTTCCCTTTGTAGTCAATTAAGCCTTTAATTTTGCTTGCTTCTCCCATGTGGCCTCTTGGTAGTTTGTTCGTTTAAAATTAACTGGGAAAGGAAAAAAAATTGTATCAGGATGTATCCTGATACAAACATGTTATCATAATAGGAAACCTAGAAGATACTGTATTTCTTTTATTTTGAATGAGTATTTCACTATCTTGATATTTTTTGTATTTGAATATCCTGATGCAATTATTTTTTGCATGATCAAATGAAAGTATACAACAACAACAACATCAAGCCTTTATCCCACTACGTCGGGTCAGCTACATGGATCATTTTTCTCCATTGTGTCCGGTTAATAGTCAAATTCTCATTTAGATCTAATAAAGAAAGGTCATTTCTAATATTTTCTAATCAAGTTTTTTTAGGTCTACCTCTACCTCTCTTAACATAGGTCAAATCTAATACATCTATTATCTTAACGGGGTCATCAGAAGGCCGACTTTTTATGTGACCAAACCATTTAAAGCGATTCTCTCTAATCTTATCTACCATTGGAGCTATGCTAACCTTTTCACGTATATATTTGTTTCACATTTTATCTCTAAGAGTAAAGCCACTCATCCACCTGAGCATCCCCATCTCTGCAACACTTAATTTAATATTATGCTTCTCTTTTAATGGCCAACATTTTGCGCCATAATGCATTGCAGGTCTAACCACCATCTTATAGAATTTTCCCTTAAGTTTGAGTGGTACTTTTCTATCACACATCAAACCCGATGCAATCCTCCACTTCATCCATCTAACCTGAATTCTACTAATAATATCCTCATCTATTTCACCATCACTCTGAACAATTGACCCAAGATATCTAAAACATGTACTCTTATTAATGACTTCATCGCTCAAAGTCACAAACCCCCCACTAGATCTATTATACTAAAATTACACTACATGTATTCGGTTTTAGACCTACTCAAACGAAAACCTTTAGACTCTAAGGTTGATCTCCATAATTCAAGTTTACCTTTAACTCCCTCTTTAGTCCTATCAACAAGAAGAATATCGTCAGCAAAAAGCATACTCCAGGGAACATCACTTGTCGAATAATCATGACATGATGAAATGAAAGTATGACAAAAGAAAAATAACAAGTGCCATTATCCACCCATAGTTTTTCACTAGCACTTGCCTTATCATTTGCTTTTCCTGGGTTTAGTTTTTTATTAACAAAATAGGAAAATTTCAATGCATCCCCTCTTTGTTATCATGTGATGAACCCCTCTTTGAATATTTTGTCAAAGCAGGACAGCCATGTGAATTCTACTCCAACTATACTTATAATTATCAAATAATTGATGCTTATTTTTTAATGGTTTTTGAGGTTCCTAGATTAGAATCTAGATCCGGAGGCTAAGTTCCTTAGATTTTGAAACTGTGAGTTGAGAAACTGGCAATAAATGCTTCTGTACGCATTGTTAGATTGCAATCAATCGGGTCAAGTCAAAGGAAAATTTGAGCATGAATCTATTGAGTTAAATTATTATTCTACTGAAGTCAAGTTAAGCTTGTTGCTTTGTTAGGGGGGGTGGAAAGTAGCCGAATTTGAGTGAGTTAATTATTATTATTATTTTGGCTTGACTTACTAAGGCTTCATTCGGGATGACTTTCTTACTGTTTTGTAAAGTTATTATAGAGAAAATAACTTCTTAAAGCTATTGTACAAAGTGGATTCCTAATACAAATTTTTTTTTAAAGCAATAAAAAAATAGTGGTAATATAGAAATTATAGTTACTGTCTGAAAGCAAAGCAGTAAGAAAGCTATCTCAAATAAAGCCTAAGTATATGGCATAATCTTTTTTTTTTTTCGATTTATTTATTTATTGAGTTGAGCATATGATGTTTGTTCTTGAACTTGAATCATATTTAAACTTAACTCTCACATAATTTACAACTTGTTAATATATAACCTTATAAAATAAGTTGAATTCGAGCTAATTATCTAGATGTACATTGACAACAAATTTTTTAATAGCTCTAGTGTTGTTGTAGTGCTGCTTACATGCAATTAGACTGTAACATGCAGGCTATAGTTCTGATATTCTTTATTGTGATGCGTAGAATCTAAATTGGAAGAATTATTTTTTTATTTTTTAATAAATAATAGCTAGAGTTATTTAATATCATCTATCATTAATAAACAATAAAAATAGATTATATAATTCAAAACATTAGTGTACACAAATGTATTCATTTATAAAAATCATATAAAATATTCAAAATTTATATAATCATCATATATATATCAGGTCCCGAGTACAAAAAAAATAGCTAAAACGAAAAAAAGAAATAGAATATGAGAAATCATGATTAATCTCACACTCTTGATCCTCTGTTATAACAAAAATATTTATCCACATATAATAAGCTTAAAATATCCAATAGGTCATTAAAATCTATAAATGAATACAAAGTATGTTAAATGAGTAATATGCATGACAGAGATCAAATTATAGTTTTAGCATTCATAAGATCATTGAATAAATATTGAAACTTTAAAATTCACATGCAGTAGTAGTAGAATCTATAAACAGTAAAACACTATGGTACGAAAGCCAGTAAAGCAGTAAACTAGTATAAGTGTCAAATCTATAAAATAATCGTCGTATCTATAATACCAATCAGTACATAAAATGGATAAAGCATCAAATCAAAATATTTGTAAATAATGTTGAAATTAAATTAATGTAGTAAAATCATATAAGAATGTATACATACTATTTAGTTATTTTATATCAATATTAAATTAATATCCTAATCACATTATCAATATATCTTTTATATCATGTGCTTAATGTATATATCATGTTTTTTATATTAATAAATCAATAATAGTATTAATAATAAATGCATACAGTAATATGAACAATGCTTCTATAATATTCATTTCAATAGTCAAACTAAACAAGTAAGAATTCTGATTATCACGTTATTTTTTAGTATCATATCAGTATCAGTAAACTGTTGGCTTAGTTAATAGAGTCGTCACTCTTTACTCGTTCACACAGTAATCATCTCCTTATAACTCTCAATCAGTGATCACATGAATCAGTAGAGGATAACACTAAATCACAATATTAAAAAAAAAAAGCTCGTCAACCCATCACTTGTACAAGCCAATCAGTCTCAAACTAATGGGTCAACCAATCTTTTCATGTCTTTTACACTCACATTATTATCACAATACTATAATAGTAATCTCAATCACATATCTACATTCATTTCTAATGTATTACAATAAATAAAGCATAATTAAACTTAATTCAGAAAGTGTCAAAATATCTTAACAGTAAGTAACAAAAATCTTACTAAGGAAAAAATTCATATTTTCAAAAATTAACCAAATTAGTAGGGATTTTGTAAAACATTATTCTGAAGCTTTAATTGAATTGAAGCATTATTATATGTCAAAATAAATTTCTGAGTAGGCAAAAATCGTTGCATTTTTAAAATCACCCAACAAAAAATATCAAATAAATATTCAAAATGTTTATAATCTCGATCTCTATAACATATAAAAAGTTAAGAGGTGAAAACTTTATCAATATAATTTTTTTTTCATTTTTCGGTTTCAAAAATACAAATTTGATCATGTATAATTACATAGGCATATAGTAAAGGAAAATTCACTTGATGATAAAAAAATGGAAATGGGTGAGATGTAGCATAAGTGAAGGGATTTAATTGATAAGATAACATATGATTAAGATATCATCCTCTCAAGAATTAATGAGGAAATGTCTTGTGAAATATTAATGCCTTGACAATATATCAAGAGGATGATAACTTCTAACTTCAATTTCCTTTTATTGAGTTGTATAAGCACACAAAAATTTTGTTTCTTGATTTCAACATCAATGTTAGGCTTTGTTTGAGGCAGCTTTTGCTCGTCATTTTTTCATTGTTTTTAATAAAATTTTGTACTAAAAAGTTAATGTAGAAAGCACTAAGAAAGTTTTATCAAATGAAGCCATAGTGATTCTTTTTAGGCTTCGTTTGAATAACTTTCTAACTGCTTTTTAAAATAGCTTTTTTATACAAAAAAATTTTAATTCAAGAAATTTTTGTATTAAGAAAATGATTTGAAAAGCAGTAAGAAAATCGTTCCAAATGAAGTTTTAATAAAAACTTTGATGTACTTTCATTCCAAAAATTTAAAAAAAAATATTAAGTAAAACACTTTCATCAAAACGAAAAACTTAAATAATTGAACCACTCATTACTATCCTGTGGGCTTCTCATATTAGGGCTATGCCATTATTGAAACACAACTTGATAATTGTTTACTCTGTTAGATAATTCTATAGCCCATCCGACGACTAATCCAATAAAAAACCCAATAAGATATCAACTAATTAACACTAAACCGCTTACAGAGAAGACTGATTGCAGCGGTTTTTTTTTTTTTTTTTTTTTTGCAGCTGTTTTAAAATGGTTGTAAACTTTTATATATATAGGGTTTTAAATTGAAAAAAAATAGAGTAAGATATTCTTATCAAAATTTGGTCATTCATCAAATTTATTTTAAAATAAGCATAATATGAATTTTGATTAGTTATTCATATATATTATTCATTTAAAGTAAATTTAAAATTAATATTAACTAAATTTTGATCTTGTTTGGTTATAAACTAGTGTAATATAAATTTTTTATGTAAAGATATTCTTATCAAAATTTGGTCATTCATCAAATTTATTTTAAAATAAGCATAATATGAATTTTGATTAGTTATTCATATATATTATTCATTTAAAGTAAATTTAAAATTAATATTAACTAAATTTTGATCTTGTTTGGTTATAAACTAGTGTAATATAAAATTTTTACGTAAAGTATTAATATTTGATTTATTCTCCTATAATGATCAACCAACTCAATGCTTATGAACTGTTACAATATAAATGTTAGGTTGTCATAGAGACTAACAAAGGGTCTCATAATTCAACAAGATGAAACTCCCTATGGTGGTTGGTTAGTTTCCTCATCAGCCTTATTAGATACTTATCTTGGGTAATAATCTATCTCTAGTAAAGAGGGACCGCTAACTAGTTCTTCGGTGTTGGATGTTGCTAGCATGGGTGAATTCAAGATGAGGCCATTGGGAGTAGGGGTGTCAATTTCGGGTAATGGGTCGGGTTTAGGTCAAACTCGGAATCGACCTGGGTTCAAACGGGTCGATAATCCTAACCCGACTCGAGTCGACAGCGCGGGCGGGGGCAGCGGGCAGTGCGGGTGGGGGCAGCATGCAGCGCAGGCGGGGGCAGCGGGCGGTAATCCAATTTTTTTAAATTAAACGGGTTTTCGGGTTGACCCGGCAACCCGCCGGGTCAACCCGAACCCGAACCGTTTTTTCAAACAGGTCGAATACGGGAACCCGAAGTCGACCCGTTTTGAAATCAAGTCGGGTCCAACCCGGATTTTTCGGGTCGGGTCCGGGTCGGGTTTTTGTGTCGTATCAAATATTGACACCCCTATTGAGACATTATGGCAAAATAATTTCATTTTTTTGGTATAGACAGTGGTGTTATAGACTAAGGGTCTGTTTAGGATAACTTTTTTTAAATTGCAACCACAATTTTGTTTGACTATTGTTTGCTTGGTGCTTTCAATAAATTTTTATGCTATAAAGTTATTTTTTTATAGCTGTTTTATGAAAAATTACTTTACCGACAATAACTTTATAATCACTTTTATAAAAAGCTGTGGCAGTCTCAAATAGATCCTACGTTATGCAAGTGCATCAACTAAAAGATATTGAAAAGAAAGATAATAATACATATATAATAGGAACATCAATTTTTTATAGTTTTCTCTAGTTTCAAGGGACTTTTGTACTAAAAGCATGTTTATAAAGCAATAAAAAAGCCCTCCCTTAGGCTTTGTTTGGGACGGCTTTCTTACTGCTTTCTTAAACAGCTTTTAAATATAAAAAATTTTGTACTAGAAAACTACTTAAAAAATCAATAAGAATAGATTAAAAAATTGTAGGTTGAAGATATGCCTTTCACTTTATAAAACATCTTGAGATAGTGAAGATAAGCCTAATTTGAGACCTCCCTCTCTCAAGATCACCATCAAAATTAGAATCAACAGATTTTTCATGACACCATGTTCATAAAAGTAAAAAAAGCTAGTACTTTGACAGCTATAGAAATAGTTTTTGTTGGTCTCTAATAGTCTCTACTTTAATTTGACATATCCTATAGCCTTAGATTTCATAATTTAGCTTAATAATTTTGAGGAAGAAATTGATGTTACACCTATCATAGTGCTTTTGTCAACAAAGTGGAGATCAACAAGCTTTTTTTCTTAGAAATCTATAGTACTCTACCTTTATCATTTTGTCGATTAATGCCTCACTACAGGAAAAACGTAAAAAACCGGCGGTTTTCAAATATACCGGCGGCTTATCGGCAGTTCTCAAGCTGCCGGTAAAAATGGCGTAGGAAATATTTACCGGCGATTTTATTAGGCGGCGGTATTACTGGCGGTTATATAACCGCCGGTCATGACCGCCGGTAATCGGCGTTTTTCCTGTAGTGCCTATTGGAGTCCAAAAAGTCCTAAAATATAATGTTCTCCGTCAATGTTAACAAGTAACAAACCTCCCAAATTTTTTATAATTTCATCATATTTCAACAAGCCAAGTCTTGTTCAATGAAAACATTTTCACCAATAACAACTTTCTAAAAAGAGAATCACTCCATATGAGGGGTCATAGGATAAGAACAAAAAAAAATCAAAATTCAAGCTTTAGGTTTCGTTTGGAGCGGCTTTTTTAATGCTTCTTAAAGCAGCTTTCATGTACAAAAATTTAATTTTTTGTTCTAAAAAATTGCTTTAAGAAGTAGTAATAAACCCATCCCAAACGATGCCTTAATTGAAGAAGAAAGCAATATGCAACTGTAAAACCTATATCAAACTATCTCTATACTATTATAGAGCTAAAGATGTCTTTCAAATCAATTTATTTTCTAGTAAAATTTTGCATTGAGATTTTTAGTGATCATGTTTTTTACAAAAGTAGCATTAGCCCTTCTTCTTATGCTTTGATTTTGATCTTTAGCTAAATTCTTCAAATTTGTTTCCATTCAGATCTATCTCATAACTAATAAACCCTTCATAGGGCTTTTTCCTCATGCTCATTTCCTCAAGTCTTTTGACAATGAGAAAGACTTCACATCTATCATAAAAATAACTATTTTTGTTCATACAATATGCTTATAAGAGCGTGATCGATAGCAAAATAGAATAAAAGTTTTATTTTCTTTTCATTTTTTATGTCAATGTTAGTCGAATCTAGAATAAACATATTATAAGCATTTAACTGCTCATGAGATGATTCATCCTCTAATAATATACATTTTCAAATAAAAATGATTTGTACGTAATTTAGGCTTTGTTTAGGACAGCTTTCTTACTACTTTTTAATACAAAATTTAAAATTTTTATGCTCGAAAGCTGCTTTAAGAAGCAGTAAAACAACCATCCCAAACGAAGCCGTAGTTATGTATAAAGTTTTTAACCTTTCCCATATCCAAACACATTAATTTTCACATATATGACTGATATGATTATTTTCAGATAACAAAAACAAATAAACAATTCTTAAGATTTCATACAATCTCAACACATTATATGCCACATAACATTTCTCCTTCCTTGGGTATATTGGACCATCTCAAGAACAACAAAAACAAGTGCATAGAATACATGTTAATTTCTTAACACGACATCATAAGTTATTGAAGAGGCCATTTCCAAAGCTAAGCCAAGCTTCTCCTCACAGTATGGAAAATACACTTTCCATAATAATAAAACAGAAAGTATCTTTAACTATTTTTCCCCCATATCTTTCTCTCATGCAATAAGGCCAATGCCTTCTACGATGAGTGAATCTGCTAGAACCTGATTTGCAGCCTCTGATGGGTGAACACTATCCCAGAATACATAACCTGTAGCATTTGGGCAAGTTCCTATTGATTTGGGATTGCAAAGTAATGATGTAGTCTCAACTGTTCCAGTTCCACAACAACCTCTCCTAGCCTCGAAGAAACCTTCAAAATAGTAATCAAAGTTTGTCAGTTTAGTCCTATCATACTGAACAATTGAAAAATATATCGGTGTCAAAATATCAAGTGGTTTGCTCTCACTCATAGACTTAGGCTTTGTTTGAGACATCTTTCTTACTGCTTCTTAAAGCAGCTTTTTAGAATAAAAAAACTAAAAAGCTACTTTAAGAAACAGTAAAAAAGCCATCACAAACGAAATCTTAACCTTTGACATGAGAATCAATTTGATCATTAATGTATCTGACCCAACTTCAATCACACCCTTGACTAAGGCTTTGTTTGTGACTGCTTTCTTATTGCTTCTTAAAGTAGCTTTGTAGTTCAAAAATTAAAACTTTTGTATTAGAAAGCTGCTTTAAGAAGCAGTAAGAAAGCATCTCAAACGAAGCCTAATAAACAAGAAAAGAGTCAGAGGAAGGATATATCTACCACTCTTAGAAGGATTTGCAACTAGTTCATAGAGAGGCTGGTAGATGTCAAAGATGGCAATCTTTAGCTGTGGAAGTTTCTTTGTGAGAGAGCTAACAGCTGAATTAATTTTCTTGTTGAAGCCTTGGGCATCTGAATTTAGCCTAGAAACGCAGCCATTGCTTCCCTTTCCAAATAGTGTAATGGATGCTGGAAGGCAACCAATTGGTGGAAGAGTGGTGACTCCAATCCTCCTTGCTCCCAGCTTATACAAATCCTGTAAAACCAAAGCTTAGATACTAATTATTCACAATAAGACATTTTTGCTTGTGAATCATTCTAAATTTATGAATATAGTGATACTCCAATATGATCTTTAGGGGCTATTTGGTAGAATCTAGGGTTTCATTTAAGTAGGATTTCATAAATCCTTCAAATCCGAATTTACGAAATCCTGAGGGGGTTAAATCCTGAAAATTGTTTGGTAACCTTCATGATAAATCCTATGTGACTGTTTAGCTATTTCATTCAGGATTTAAAGAGGTTGAAAGATTTGGGCAGAGTTTCTTCCTTTCCGCGCCAATAGAGCCAGAGGATTTCGGAAATCTGCCGAACGAGAGGATTTCTGAAATCCGGGATTTACGACAAAAAGGCGGAATTTTCCGTCTACGGCGGCTTTGAGTTTCCGTGAGATTTGGTTTTGCATTTTAGGCCGTTTGGCTGGATTTCGCCTCAAATCCGCCTCAAATCCGGCCTAAATCCGCATACCAAACATCCCCTTAATGTTATTGGTAGAGTATTTTAATACATTGAAGGAGCCCAAATCAAGTCAGTCTATATAGGAAAAACTTCAACTACCATCTACTTCTCACCGTGACAAAGTCTGAGAAGATGCCAACTAGAAAAGAAGAAAATTCATCAGGACTGTAGATTTTGTATAGATAAGGATTGATATAGTAGTTTTGGACGAAATCACTTGCTCCAGCACTTAGAATGTACAGAGCTTGCGATATAATAGAGGAAGCCTTGCTACTCCCAGCAACTTTGGCTAGCTTTGACTGGTACTCCTTGTAGTATTCCAACTGCTGTGATAAAGGTATGGCATGCTGCAATATTCCCATATTAATTTCATGAAAAAATACTTATTCCTGAATATAGGAGAAGTGCAGCAACAAGTAATAAGATCATGCTAATTTTTTATGATACCAACAGGACTAATCATCCACTGTTCATCAATTCGCTTAATTGAATCTCAAGATGCAGTCCTAATTAAGGCCTTCTCCAACCGAACTCCAAACACATGAATGGCGTCGCTCGCGAGCTCTACCCGAACGACAAAACTTCCGTTATTTGGTTGCGGGTGAACAGTGCGACGTCAATATTTGCGTCCCACTGTTCACCTACGCTATTTTTCTGTCTCTACTGGATTTGCTGAAGAAACCCACAAAAGAGGAGAAAACGGTTACCTTCGCAGAAGGGCTCAAAATGGAGTTCAATTGGAGGTGAATCATGACATTTTTTAATTTCACTGCATTTTGGAGTGAAAAATGGGATTTTCGGTTGAAGATGCCCTAACTAGCAATCAGCACTCCACCAAGAGACAATCCAGTGCTGTAAAACCAACTAAAAAAACCAGAACTCACATATAAGATTGCAGTGCCATCATAATACCCAGAAGCAGCAGAAGCAAAATTTGCTCCTATCAGAAGGTTCTTTCCTGAAGCCTGAGGACTCAGATAAGCTACTGGAAATGTTGTAAATCCCAGTGTTTCAGCTGCACAAACATCAATTCATCAAAATGTTTACAATGTTCTAACTATACACATATATCCTATACATCCATGACTTCTTACCAGTTATGTCAGTTGCTAATTTTCCATTGCAGAATCTTCCTGTAGCTTCATGGTTCTTGAAATCTCTTCCATAAGGAGGGAAATCAGCTTTAAAAATGGTGTGCAAGTAATCATTGTTGCCAACATCAACGGTTGAATCGCCGAAGGTAATGATTGCAGGAACTAAAGTTGTTGATGACTGTGATTTTACATTCAACAAGCTTGAGCTCATAATTAGAAGCTGAGTTACAGCTACAGCCCAGGCTTTGCTTGAAATAGGCCTGCCCTCCATGGTCTCTTGTTGAGGATATCTGAAAGAAGGTTTACGTTGTATATATACTAGTCTTATTTCCCTTAATGACAGGGAGATTAAGTTAATTAAAAAATTATTATAATTAATCACTAATATTTGTTGTATAATAATTATTTGTTTATAATGGGCATCATTAATTCTTATTGATTTTTTAATATATAAAGATTGAAAATAATCTTTCTGCAATAAAGATTAAACTGCATGGATCTCTCTCTTAATAAACTTCACATGGGTGCCACTCTTGATGTGCTCTATATTTTTGTGTTGGCTTTTATTAGAGAAAATTTATATTTAAATCTTTTTTACTTAATTAATGAATCTTATTGGTATGCTGTATATTCCAATTAAATATATAATAGTTATTTAAATTACATAATTTCTATAATAACAGTTCACTTATTTATGAGAAATAAAGTGAAATTTCAATTTTACTAACAATTTTTATATTTAATTTCAAATCAAACAAACAAAAACTCAAAAATATTTTTTTAAAATAACATCAAATATAAAATATATGAGCTAATTAACTTATTTTGCTCTGAAAACTTTTAAAAAATCTTCTCTGAAACAAAGATTCAAAGTTCCATCACTTCAAGAAGAAATTAAGGAAGTTGCATCATTTAAAATATCTTGTTTATTTATATTTGAACTGAATTTTGAACCACACAAATAGTCGTATGATTCTTAATTAAAACAAGGAAAAATACTACGATTCACAAAGTTCAACAATAGATTCGAAGGTTGTCCCATCGGGCTTTGCTGAGTTGGTGGACGAGCGTGGTTGGGAACCCTGCTCCCAACCCATATTCGATTCCTCTCTCATGCGATGCGACTCCTTAAATGGGGAGAAATAATTGTGACCCTGCACTTATGGGGTTGGTTGTTGGTAGGTCCACCGAGGGATTAGTTACGTCGTCATGCGCCTACTTTGGGAGTGGCAGCGGGTAAATACCCCCGTTCCAAAAAAAAAACAAAGATTCAAACGTTGCCTTTTCATTAAACCGAACTGGTTGTATACATAATATAAAAGATGTTGAAGTCAGAGAGTTTGTTAAGGAATCCATTGAAGGCTGTTCTTAAAAACAATGGACAATGCTACTGTTCATAAGTTCAACCATCGATTCAAAAGGTTTTTCTAATTCTTTTTCAGCTTGGTATAAATCTATATAAAATGAAGTCAGGGAGTTTGTTAAGGTTCATTGAAGGCTTGCATGTGGTTAGCTGTGAAGATAAGAGTAAGTGAAGGAGGAGATGGAACCCACGCTTGCAGAGTACATTAATCTGAGCAACTATAAAGGTGGCGAATAAATAAGAGAGAGAGATAGGTGGTTGGAAGTGAGTTGGCTGGTTTTATGAAGCTAAATGCTAACTTTTTCAAAGCCATATTTATTCATTATGGAAGCTAAGATAGAAACCTGCAAAGATATCAATAAAGCTGTACAGAAGTTAGTGAGTGCATGTGAAGGCATGGATCTTTTCACGTACTTGTGGATATTACTTACTACTTTTGCTTACACTTGCTTGTTTTTTAGGCAAATTTATGAAAGTGGTTTTTGACCTACATTGTGAGTAGAAATGTAGAATTCAAGTTTTTGTTTGGTAAATTTCTACTATTGATGCTTACATAGGTAAATATGAGAAGTGAGTTTTAATTATGAGTTTTTTTTTAATATAATAATGATAAGATAGAATAAAAATTATAGATAAATGAATGAAATTAAACTTTATTTTTCTTGATAATGATGAAGTTGAAACTTCTTTGAAAAGTTGAGCTAATTTTTCTTTATGAATATATAACTTTTAAGGAATTATTTATTTTGGGAGATGTTAAGAATTTGAAATTTTAGATCGGATGATTGTGTGGCCGGCTGAGCTGTTATAGTTCACTGTGATTTTACTTTTAGTTTTTAGGATTTTTGAAAGGAAAATGAGCTTGTTGATTAGCGGTTTAGGATCATATTTTGGTTTATAGATATTTCTCTATTTTGATTTTTGTACAGTCATGATTAGTTTATTATTTAGTCCTATAACATCTGTATGTAGCCATGTATTGTAGTGTAGATATATTTTGATGAAATGAAAGTAATCTTGTGGATGAGTTTATTTTAATATTTGGATGTTTTAATAGCTGTAGTTTGTTTGGAGTTTACTTAAAATGAATATTGGAATATAATCTAAAATATTCTAAAACTAGATTTTGGGATTTGACTGTCATAGATCAGCACGATAGGACATGTTCATGTCGTGTTGGATTGTGACAGGCTAACCTAAAGTCTCACAATATATGTAAAAAAAATCTAAAACAACATGGACATCTCTCGCCTACGCAAAAAGATAGAATTTATCTCTCATCTACGATTGTTTTGTTGACATAAAAATGGTGTTAGGCAGTCTAAAATGATTGCATGAGTTTCTTTCTTCAACACCTAGACGTAGAATGTCACTTCTTTCCATATATAACTATTACGCCTATGAAATAATGGTATATAGTATATCTATGTGTGTAATCCATCGACACTTTGGGATTAATTCATATATTCTTCAATTTATAATTATAAATGTCAAGCTATATACTAGTAGTGATGCAATATTGTTTATATACAACGGAGGCAATTAAGAGAGTTAATTGCTAACACTTAGGACTAGATGACACATCTCTCCCATCTATAGTTATTATGATGTTGTAGCAACTATGCTAAATAGTTTATATATGGTTGCATGAGCATCACTCGCCAACATCTAAAGATATGATGAAGTTCGTTATTTACTAAAAATCATCTTATTACTATGACACCTCTTTGAGTGAAATGGTCTTGATAATTTCAACCATTACTAAAGATATGTTTCATAACGTTGCTCACGTCACAATCATTTCTCTAAAGAGTCACTCTATAAAGTCAATTGCTATGAAACTATCTATCTCTGGACCTCCATCATAACCTCACTTTTATATATGGCTATCTCACTATAGACCTACAATATAGGTTCACTCGTGTTGTACTTGTAAATATCTCTCTCACACCATATTATCTTATAAAAGATCTACGACGTCGTCGCAATAGTACACTATTTCCTTGCAGTAATCATCATACACACTACGGGAAAACACGCGATTACCGTCAGATTTTCAGGCGGATTTTTTTGCGCCGTAACGAACGACGCAGGTAACGGCGGAATGCTCCTGAATCTTGCGCCGTACACCAAGACCCACACTATTGCATTGTGGCAATCATTATACATCAAGACCTGCACCATTGCATTGCTTATGCGACTGTTATCTCTCTCAAAACTTGTGTGACAACCTCATTTACATCATGGCCTATGCCATTACCTTGTACTGCATTTATCTCTCTCAATACATATGCCTAATCTCATTTATGTTGTTAAATATTTGCACCATGTTCATCTCCCTTAAGACTTGTGGCACAATTTCCTTTTTGTTGCAACAATCTTTAGTAAGAACATCTATATTACAATATTGCTTGCATTGAATCATTCTCTATTGGACAAGCATCATAATCACCATCGAGCATATATATTTATGTTGCATCCATCCTTCATCAAATGAGGATCACATCTAATCCTTCTAAGACTATGGCCACCATCTTGTCTTTATGACATTTATTGCAAATTCAAATATGTTACAAGATATATCATTGTGTTCTTCATTAGCTTTCTTCATTAGCTAGCATCTACAATTGACACTCGTAAGCATTTAATTTGATCACATTGTTGTAATTTTTTGTTAATTACCCATAAAGCATCTTGTGCTAAAATCCTTTTTTTTTTTTGCCCGGGGAGGGGATCGGGACCACAAAAGGGGCTTACATGTTAATCATAAAAATTAGGTTACATGCATGTTCTTAAGGGGATCAATTGCTCACTAATGCTCAAAAAGCTACATTTAAAACAAAATTAAATCTAGAGAGCCAAAGATCCCTACAAATAATACAACATCAAAAGCAGATTAAAAAAATGAAAATGAGGTAGGAAGCCATCAACCAAAAAAAGGACCAAGCAACAATCAACCCGAAGCACCTATAACTCAATAAAAGCCATAATTGCCAAAATAGAAGCCCAAGCTATAATCCTCAAAACCACCCCTCAGAAACTGAAGGAAATACCTGCAAAAAATAAAAAGTATTAGAAAGAAAACTCCATCAAACCAAATAAAATAAATCACAAAAAATACAATGAAACAACAACCGAGAATGAACAGAGCCACCCAAGAGGAAGCCACCAACAACTTGAGACACAAATTAAGCATGACAAAAACCAACAAGCTAAGAAAATATAATAAGAACAACCAAGACCAACAAATCTAGTTAGGATAACATCTGTATAAGTAACCAATAGCATCCACTAATAAATAAGGACTGAGCACCCAAACAAAAAACTAGAAGAACCAAAACAACTCAGGATGCACAAAAGAAACAAATTAAAAAATTAAACTAGATAACCCAGCAACATGAACTATTCCAGCAAGTTGAAAAAGAAATTAAAGGGTCAGTCCATGAATAGAGAAGAAGAAGAACCTCAAAGAATCAAAAAGCAGTCCGAGGAGAGAAAGACAAAACCATGAAAATAACCAAGAGGGAATAAAGAACAAAAAGAAAAGGAAACTAAAGTTTCCTCAAGTAAGGGAAACCTAGTTGGTTCAACTTGATCATGCCTCATAAGGCATGAAGCTTGTTCACATTAAAAAATAATTCAGTATAAGATAAAGTTAAGAATTTCTTAACATGCCAATCTGCACAAACATTATCCTCCATATGAATGTGAGAAATCACAAAGTCACAATTCTCCATAATGCTCATGATATTTCGAAATATATAAAACAGACTAACATTCCTACAACATTTAGACTTAATGAGATTTATCAAACTAAAGTGTCAGATTCAATCCAAACTTTATCAAGATTGTGATCCCTGCAATAAAGCTTAAGACCCAACAATAAAGTAGAAGCCTCCCCAACAATCACCTAACCAGTAAGAATGTAAGAAGTAAAAGCAAACATCATAGCACCTTTATAGTCCCTCACAATACCACCTCCACCAGCACCACTCTTAGACCCATTGACAATTTAATTTACACTGATGCAAGGAGGATATATTTCTTCCAAAAAAGAATTTAATAACTCAAATTCTTTCTCTCACCATCAAAAGAAACATGGAAATAGGAAGCCTAGGGGTGTCAATTTCGGGTCACAGGTCGGGTTCGGGTCGAACCCGAAACTGACCCGGCACTATTTGGGTCAACCCGAACCCGACCCGTTTTTAAAAACGGGTCGGTTTCCTTGACCCGAACCCGACCCGACCCGAATGACCCGTTTTCAACAAAAAAATTGCTAATTTTCAGGTCAAAAACGGGTCAATCTCCTCTTTTCGGGTCAATCTCGGGTTGGCGGGTCAAAATCGGGTTTTCAGGTCAAAATCGGGTCACTTTCGGGTCAATTTCGGGTCAAAGGGTTAACCCGAACCCGACCCGATTTTTGAAACGGGTCGAAATGTTGAACCCGAACCCGACCCGTTTCGGGTTCGGATTGACCCTAACCCGAAATTTTCGGGTCGGGTTCGGGTCGGGTTTTCGTGTCGTGTCAAATATTGACACCCCTTAGGAAGCCCACTCCTTTCCCTTAAAATGCATAGGGAGAAGGAGCTTGGCCAAGATCATATCATAAATTTTATTCTTTAGCACAATAATGATTATATTCGAAAACACTTAATATTATGATGCTTGCTATTATTTCTATCAATCCATAGACGTCAAAACATCAACATAGGAATAACAGTTAAAATATGAAAAGCACATCTATGTAGAAAATAGTGAGCAAGAAGATTGTAACAAGAAATAGTGGTGTAACTCATATAAATACCCAAAAGCTTTATCAAGAAGATACCAAACATTAATAGCAATAGGGCCTTCAATAAAAACATGTCTAATAGTATCCAAATTGAAACAACATTGGGATTTAGAAATAATAATAATAATAATAATAATAATAATAAACCTTTATGCTTAAGCCTCTCATCCACAGGGATCAAGCCATTAATAATACGCCAAGATAAAAAGGGGATGGACGTGGGAATAACCGAATTCCAATTTTTTAATAAAACAGAATGGTAGAAACAAATTCCTTAAAGTGCTTAGAGGTTCACTGTGAGACCTCGTTCCTTTGCTGTTGCTGTAGCTGCTGGGAAAAGTGATATTTTTCCCAGGATCGTCCGGGCCGATTGGAGATCGTCCAGGCCTATCTGCACTGTAGAAAATATCATCCTGAGAATAGTTCTGGGAGTCGTCCAGGACTATCAATTTTGGTCTGATCGTCCCGGGACGATGTGGCGATCGGCCGGGCCGATCCCACTAATGATATAAGAAAATGAGCTCGTTTTGAGGAGAGAGAAAACATTTTTATAAATCAGATATTTTGAGGAGAGAGAAAGGGCGGAAAAGCAAAGGAAGAAGTCCGATTTCGGGGCCCGCGGAGCGATTTTCGTCGTTCGTTGCTGTTGGATATTTTGTTTGTCTCGCTGTAAGGATTCCGAACCCTACTTCTGTTTTCAGAGATTTTGAGATTTTGCAAAATGGTGCTCAGATTTGTGTTTTTGTAAGCGATTTTCGTACCCGGTTTGGTACTGGCAAAGATTTCACCGCGTAACTTTTGGTATGTTGTAGACGTGATTATTCTGCACGCTTTTGACGAATACAGGCACGTCAACCGAATATCCGTTTAATTTAAAAATTTTGGATTCCCGCCCGCTGCCCACTGCCTTCGCCCGCTGCCCTGCGCGCACTACCCTGCATCCGCTGCCCCGCGCCCACACGTGCCCGGTGCCCCGCGCCCGCTACCCCGCGTCCGCCACCTCGACCGCCATCCACCCGCCGCCGTTCCACTGTTCCGGCGCTAGCAAAACCCAAATCCGGGTTGGGTCGGGTCAACCCGACAAGTTGGGTCTGGGTCAAACTTTTCGACCCGTTTACATATCCGGGTCTGGTTAGGGTTGACCCGTTTGAACCCCATGTCACTTTGACCCGACCCGAACCCAACCCAAAACTCAATTTTCGCACCCCTATTTTACAACCATTTGTGGTTGGCCAACACCATAAAAAATTAAAATGTTCTTATAATATGAAACTACCGTACACCAATTCTTCCCTATCAAATGAGATCGAGATTATTTTGTGTGGTGTCCCAACGTGTTCAGAGGTCAATCTGGACGCGCCACATGATCCTATTCATTGTGCATTGAGTGACGTTGTGCATCCGGAGGTCACGGATTGACGTCCGGACACCACACATAATAATTTTTCCCTACCAACTAGCTTATCAAGAAAAAAACATGCACCCAAGTTGATAACAATGGAGATACTTCACATTGAATGTTTACAATACCATCATTTAAAGAAAAATAAATTGCAAATCATTAGATTAATATTATATGCAAGAAAGAAGCCTAAATATATTTTAATGTCCACCTTCAACTTTTTTTGTCATAATTCTCCTTAAGAATGATTAATAATTTTAACATAATCTTATCATGTGATTAGAAATAAAATTTATAACATAATATAAAGATAGGTGCATTACGAGCTTATAAGAGGCAATGAAGAAGATTATAAACACATAATATTATCTATAAAATTTGATGCAAGAGCATCAACATAATTATTATACAACTTCAATCTGAATTAAATTTCGCCCTAGCCGCTCTGCTAGGGTTCGTGGCTCCGGGCGTCTCCTCCCGCTCGACGGGAGCTTTCTCTCCGGTGGCCATCTTTTTTCAGGGAAGTTTCTCCTTCTATGCCTCTTCCTTTTAGCGTGGCTACTTTTTCGTTGTGGTTTTTTCGATTTTTTTGCCGGCTACGCCGGCATGGCTGCGGTGAAACTTCGGGACCCCGGTTTTTTTGGTGGGGTTTCCCATTCGCGTTCTTTTATTGAAGCTCTTGCTGGTTCTAAACCTCCTTTTCCGAATTTGTATGCTTCTACCTTTCGTGGATTACTGTCTTTATGGATTTCCGACCAAGAAATCAAAGAGCTCGCTGCCCCTTTTCAGTTTTTCCTAGTTGGTTTCTTTCCTTCTAAAAGACCCCCTCTAGATTCTATCCGTAATTTTTTTTTTCAATTTGAAGTTGAAAAGTGAGTTCTCTGTCACGATTTTGGATTCTTCTCATATCCTGATAAAGCTTGCCAATGATCTTGACTACTGTAGGGTGTTCTGTCACCGCTCTTATCTAGTGTTTAATTGCTATATGAAATTGACGAAGTGGTCGCCAACTCTGGATATTGCTGTTGAATCGCCTGTTATTCCAATCTGGATTTCGTTTCCTCGATTGCGCCCTCATTTTTTTTTCACCTCATATTTTGTTTGGGCTTGGCGGATTGTTTGGTAAGCCTCTGAAAATTGACAAAGCTACTGTTGTCGGTTCCTGCCCTTCCATTGCCCGTGTGTTAGTTGAACTTGATATAACTAAATCCTATCCTAAACAAGTTTGGTTAGGTTCTGAATCATTAGGTTATACTCAAGAGGTTGTTTTTGATGAGTTTCCTCAATTCTGTGCCGGCTGTAAGTGTATCGGACATGCTCATGGTAATTACAAACCTGCTGCTCCTGTGATTCAAAATTCTCCCAACCCTCCTTTAGCGCCTATTAGTATCGTTGCTGAGGGTGTTTCTAAGACTTTTCTGGAGTGTGAGATGTTGAATAATGTTGTCATTCCTGAGAATGTTCCTGCTGTTGAGCCGTCTGCTACCCCTGTTTGTGGGGGGGTTTCTGTCACGGTGGAGGTTTTTAATGATGATGTGTGTCCTATTGTGGGTGAGTGTCCTCCTAATACGAATGCCATGGAGTCTCCTGTTGTTCCTTTAACGGCAGAACCCATTATGTTCCTATTAATGTTGCACAAAATGATTTGAATGAGCATGTGTCTGATCTGGTGGAGTCGAATTTAGCTACGGTGGTTTCTGGTGGAATGGAGGCTGGCGGGATTGTTTCTGATGCTGCTTTGTTTGGTTTATCCCCAAATGCTATTCCTTTCTTTCCTCCTACTATACCAATTCCGAGTATGAATCCTTTGTTGTTTCACTCGACGGATACAGTTAATGTTGCACTTTTGGTTACTGCTCGGGTTGAATCTGTGGCTATCTGTAACTCGGTTATCAATGGTTTAATTGAAGTTCCTATGAATTTAGTGGATTCGAATTTTATGGCCAGTCGGGTAGGAGACTCTTCTGGTTTGGACATTATGAATCATTTTAATTGGTTGAATGAATCGTCGGATGGTGAATCTGTATCTGATTTTTCAGAAGGTGGCTTGGCTTCTCCGGAATTTTGTGGGGGTTCGGACCCTGGTAATGATTTCATAACCCTAGTTCGTGTGAGACCTAGTTTAATGGTTGCTTCTTGGGGGAGACTTCGCGGCAGAGGCCGCCGTAGACGCTAATGTTTTTCTTGTTCTGTTTCTTTCTCCTTGTTTATCTCTCGGGTTTCATGTGATTTCATTCTGTTCTATTGGCTGATGCGACCGAATTTGGGCAATGATGTGGTCGGGGCTCGCGTCCCTGATGTTTAGCTGTGGCAACCTTTGGTGTGGATTCTCGGGGTCGGTGTTGGTCGTTTTCCCACCTTACTGGATGGTCCGTGCGAGGCTTCAGGGATGCTGGAAGTCCTGGCCGCTTGCTGAGCCCGATCTTTGATTGTATTCTTCCGTTTTATCTTTGCTTTCTTAGTTGTCTACCTATGATGTAACCGGTTTTATTTTTATCAATATATTTCCGTTTTATCAAAAAAAAAATGATTATGCAACTTCTATAGTGACTAACTTCATAAAGAGTATAAATGTTAGAGAATATATGATAAATAAATATATATTGCTAAAATAAATGTGTGATTAATAATTAATCTTATATTAATATTAATTATAATATATATATATGTTAATAAATATGTAATTAAACAACTTTTATTTAGTAAATTAATTTTAAATAATATGTTACTAGTTGAATAACAAATAAATTTGTTTGTGAACATAAATTAATTAATAAGTTAATACTAGTTCAAATTTGATGCATTTAACCTTCAAATTTTGGCTGTTGAGTGCCAAACCTGTGGCAAAAATATTAGCGTTCATTGATTGCTCTTTTAATTTATTATTTAAGTTTGAATATTAATATGGTGATGAATTAATTATGCGCACAATGTGTTAATTCTATAGTAACATTTAAACTTAAAACTTAAATAGTATAATACTCCTATTTTTAGCAAAATAATCTTGTGATCACCACCATTATTGTGTTTGAATCTAATAATTATATCAAAATTAAAACATAATACAAAATAATAAAATAAAATATATTTGAACTCCAATTCCATCACACCAAACATACACTAATTTTATTATATAGAAAATACATTTGAAAACTTAAATTTAATAAAGAAACCCTAAAGCTATCATATTTTTACCATTTGCAAATAAATAAAAAATATTTTTGCAACTTGCTCCACTGCTAGCTCCATCATCCTTGAAACTTGGATGTTGGAATTCAGTTGAACAAAGCTTTCCTCTATAGAGATTCCTTTTTCTTTTTTTGGATGGAAATTATGTGGACAAGTTTCTTTGCCCTATCTTTCAAGCTAAGTAGAGATCATCATCCTTCATCATAAAATTAAGATATTTATGATTTATTTTTCTCTAATTAATTATTTTAAATTTTTTGATAAAATCTCAAGTGCTAAATCGATCATGCACTATATTTATTTTTAATAATCATTCTTTCTAATAATATAAATAATAAAGGTTACAAATGTAGTCATATTTTGTTAAATCTGCGACTAAAAAAATTATTTATGATTTATTTCTTGAATTATTTTTAGCTTTTTAGAGTTATTAATTAAAACTTTTTTAGTCAAATTATTCAAGACTAATGACACTTATTATACAAAATTTTGGTTTAAAATATGATTATATTTATAATTTCTAGTCAAATTATTATAAAAATAAAATATAATTGAAATCTCATCTCTCTTGACAGGAAATCTCTCTCTTTCACGATTTCAGCCATCTCATTCTGTACTTTTTGTACTTTCTAGCTTCTTTCGTACATTCCCCTCCATTATCGACACAGTGAGAAGAAATTTTTTATCAGTGTATATAAAGAGAGAGAGAGAGAGAGAGAGGAGCAAGGAAGATAGAGCATGCAGAGTTTCAACCATAGGCGCTTCTCAATAACAAGAAATCACAGAAACATTTCATATATAGTTTCAACCATAGTCTCGATCTTCTCCTATGCAATACAGAAATCACCTGAAACTTCTAAAAAATTTTCAGTGAAAAATTAAAAGAAACACAATTACATCTCTCCATGAATGCATGTTATATGCATATAGAGTTTATATCTGTGCTAAGCATTTATATCTTGTGCAGGATCAAAATTTTCATTATAGTTATAGTATGCATGAAGCAAAATATTGACCAATGGTAAAAAAAACTATTTGCAACCATTGGCTAGTAATCCCTTCACCTATATATATATATATATATATATCTGTAGGACTTCATAAAAAAAATATAACAAAACGTGTACTTTGCTCAAAACCAAGGGAAAGAGGAATTACATCAAAACCTACATGCGCCTAATAAAAGCACAAAGAGTTTTGTGACGAGTGACAGAGAGAGGGTGAGCACACATAACTTCGAGCATGGCTTCACCTCCCATGCAAGAAAACATCATGTGTGCTCACTCTCTTCTGTCACTCTCCCTCAAGCTTCTCCTCAAGATTTAAACAAAAAAATGCAAAATGAACAAATAAAACAAGTTCAAAACTAATTTGCTCGATTCTCTCTCTATATTTTCATCGAGATATTGTGGGCTGTGAGGCATTGAAGTGGCTTGAAGGAGTTTATATAGAGAAGGAGATGATAGGGAAGAGCTTATCTTATGGATTCCATCCTCTCCCATATGAATGGAATAGTGGTCCGAATCTTATCATTGCAACCTCCCTCTATAAAATAGCATTATCTTCGAACACCAACATCTATACTCTCACATGTCCCTCACGAATGCCAGAAATTATTATATGTTATTCTGATGCACTAACTGTAATCCACATAAATAATCATTCATTGTTGTAATGAACCACTTAATTTTATTTGTGTAAGGCTGATTTAAATGATCTTCAATTTCAAAGTAAGTGCCATTGGTTATGAATTTATGATACTTAGAACATATATGTAATTAGAGTATATATATTGATGTAGGAACATCTTAGCTTTTATTATGCTTGAGGACTAGTTTACCTTCCTTAGTCTAGATAGTTCTATTTTCTTCTTTAAATAGTTGGCTAATGTAAAGGATGAAGCTCATTGATGAAATATTATACCATTTGAAGCCTTAGAGCTTTTGTTTCTTCTTCTTCCCTGGATTGGGAATTTTCAAATCCTTCTTGCAGGTATCGACTTCCGACGATCCACTACATCATATATTATTGGTAATATTATTAAAATTTTATCATAACTTATGATTGAAGATCATCAAGAAAATCCTAGCTTAACCAACATGCTACCTACTTTTTCAGCGCAGAGACCCTTGGAGAAATTATTACGTGTGGAGTCTATATGTCATTTTTCATTCTGACTCCAATCACATGAAGACATCTGAATTTTCTCTACTGTACACACTTTATATACAAAAGAGAAAAAAATTCAAGTGTCTTCCCGTGATTGGAGTCCGAACTGCATTCAAACTCCGCAAGTAATAATTTTTCCTAAGTTCGAGTCTAATATATATCTATATTCTTCTTTATGTTGCTTTATACATGAAGCTCTTAAATGTGATTTATACATATACTTAAACAAAGCTGATCAAACAATCATACATTAAAGCATTTTTAATTATATTTTTATCCATTTTTATAAGATTTTCTCAGATGAAAATTTTGTCATTCTTATCTATACATAAATAATATTGGATAAAGAGAACTATTAAATGTGTATTTAGTTTGTATGGGCTTACTGTCACAAACGTTCATATTTAAATATACAACACAGTTCACGTCAATGAAATAGAAGATAAAGAGAAAGTAAAATAGCATTATCACTTATTTGTGTGGAATTTTTGGACAGTGATAAGAAGAAAAACATTATTTTATTAAGATCATAAATGTATTTCTTAACAGTGTCTCTATTCAATTAAGTTGAACCAATTATCTATTCTTTATATCTGAAATTTATGGGAATACTCATTTGTAATTCTTTAATTGCTTGATATTATATATGTCTGTAGATTGTGGATATCAAATTTCTCTTAAATGAATAAAACTCTACTTTCTTGAAGATTTTTCATATTTTGAAGCAAGATCTTCAATGTTGAACTAAAATGTATGAGGAAATCATTGATGGAAGTAATTATGATTCTTATCTAATTATCATATATGAATAGAAATAATGTCAAATTCTCACATAAGGATGTATCGATCAGTACGTAGTGTTTGCCATAATAGAGAATTTATGTCCAATGTTGATGAGTTTATGAAGTTCGGATTTGTATAGATAAATTAAGGCTTTGTTTTGGACAGTTTTCTTACTATTTTTTAAATCAGCTTTTTGATACAAAAATAATTTTTATACTAGAAACCTGCTTTAAAAAGAAGTAAGAAAGTCATCCCAAATACAACCTAAATGAATTGCGAAAAACATAGATGTCCATGCTTTAAATGTATAAATATAAACCTTAAAGCTAAACCCTAAACCTTAGACACTACAGGAAAAATGGCAAATACCGGCGGTTTTAACCAGCGGTTTATAGACCGTCGGTATTACCGACGGCTCCGCCGGCGGTTAAGCCGTCGGACTATAACGATGGCCAAATCGGCGGCTTAGCTACGATACACTGCCGGAAACTACGATACCGGACGGACAAGATAAAGCCGCCGGTTATATTATTAAACCGCCGGTAAGTACCGGCGGCTTACCGACGGCCGCCGGCGGTTATACGATGGACGTCCGACGGTTTAAACCGTCGGTAATACCGACGGCTATAACCGCCGTCCACCGCCGGTACTTTACCGGCGGTCTAACGGCGCCGTCTGGCGGTCTAATGAACGAGACGACGCCAGGTTTAACCGCCGGAAAACTGCCGGTAATTTGACCGGCGGTTTTCCGGCGGTTACAATACCGGCGGCCTAACCGCCGGCCGACCGACGGTTAAAATTCCGGTGGTCACCGGCGGAATTGGCCGCCGGAAAACCGCCGCAAAAATAAACCGCCGGTAAATAGCCGTCGGTAATGGTTTCCTACGCCGTTTTTTTCCGGCGGTTCACAAACCGCCGTTAGACCGCCGGTAACTTTAAAAACCACTGGTAAATCTATACTAACCGCCGGTTTTCAGCGTTTTTCTTGTAGTGAGAGCTACACCGATGAGCACGTACGTGCTCATTTTGTATATATATGAAATAATTATACGATTATTGTCGCCAAGAAATATGGAGAGTTGTCAAGTAATCATCTAGCATTGATGATGTTCTTTGATGCAAGGATGAGGGCTATAATTAGATTAGAAAAAGGCTGATCAGTATATGTATAAATACTCTTGTAATCTTTTTTGTTCATTTGTTACGTGTCTGTAATAGAATTAGGCTTCATTTATGATTTCTTTTTTATTGATTCTTAAAATATATTTTTAATTCAAAATTTTTAATTTTGTACTAGAAAGTTGCTTTAAGAAACCATAAGAAAGCAGTCTTAAACGAAGCCTTAATCGATATTATATTATTAGGCTTCGTTTGAAATGACTTTTGTACTAAAAATATGCTTTAATAAACAATAAGAAAGCCGTCACAAACAATGTCTTAGGCTTCGTTTGGGATGGCTTTCTTAATGTTTTTTAAAACAACTTTCGAGAAGAAAAAATTTATTTTTTTGTACTAAAAAAACTGTTTTAAAAAGCAGTAAGAAAGCTGCCCCAAACGAAGTCTTAATTTGCATCAACAAAGCAAAAAAATTATAGCTTTGTCACTTTGTGACTAACATATGATTGACTTTGTTGCATGTTTGTCACTATAAATCATCCCATAAACAAAATGATATAATGATTTGTCATAAATAATAGTAAAGTGTTCTCTCATAATAAATGTGTGCATTCTATTACAAAGTAATTACAAATTTATGCCACATGTTAATTACTTATTATTTATCAAAATTTTGTGATGGATGTTTTTTAGTTATAAAAATACTTTACGAAAATCAAATGAACTATTTGGTGTTGCTAAAATGGAATGCATAGTAAAATTTTAATATATTTTTTCATCGTAGCCAAATTCTGATATATTTTAAGGTAATAATATTTTTCAAACATTTTTTTCACCGTAAGTTACTTATTCTGACATTATTATCTTTTTCATAGCCCGATTACAACTAGCAATGAACCACTATCATCATTAGGTTTTATATTGTATTTATTTTTCTTCAATTTTAATAAAAATAATTATCTATAATTATTTTATAGTTATCTATATACTTTTAAATATTTTAAAATATTTCATTTTACTAAACTATAGTCTACTTTATTTTTTATTTTTTTAATTTTTATTTTTTAATAAATGAAACAGCCCATATAAAAAATAAAAAAAGCAACGCTTTCATGCCTAATAAAAAAGAATGTAATTATTAAAATAAATAATAAGGAAATCTTTTTGCACCACTTGTCTTTGATTGATAAATTTGGAATCTGCCGCACAGTAGACGTATGGGGTTAAGCCACGTGTTCGATGGCAACCTTTAATAAAAATTTTATATAAAAAAATATTTACGATCATTTGATAATAATAATTTAATTTGATATTAATTTAATATAGTTTTTTCCCTTAGAAAGTTAGAGCTTATTTTTTACGTTTTATAGCAAGTCAACAACTGCGTTCTCCTTTATTATTGCTTTTTTATTTCTTTATATTATTATATTCGTTCAGTTAGTGATGCTTAGTCTGTTCTTTTCTGTGAGGATATTTTATTTTATTTATCTTTTTTAGCTTTTTATCTGCTAATTCTGAAGATTGTGAGGCGTTGGTTTTTAGAGAGAGAGAGAGAATGCACAACGAGAAAAGAAATTATGGGTTTTGGACCCAACCCAATAAATTACAATTTGGGCCAAGGCAGGCCATATTGTTCTTTTTGGACCAAATAATTTAGGCCTAGAAAATGAGCCCACTAGCCACTAGGTATAATGTTTTTTTTTTAATATATTCATTAAATATCAATATTTTATTATTTACTCATATAACATCTATTATTTTAAGTATCAACAAAACAGAACTCCCCCCCAACCAAATCCCATCCAAAACTTGCCTTATACGTCTTGACGATTAAGCATTTGCACGACAAAATTTTGTTGAATATTACTAGTTGATGAATAAGTTGAAACAGAGCTTGTTAGTAAAATTTGTCTACGAGATCGACATAAAGAAAATGATGTTTGGCTTAAGCTCGTTCAAGAAATGCATCGACGGAACTGACAAAGTTGCGATGGAGCTCACTAATTACAATACATGAATAGGACCAATAGAGGAAGTTGGAATGGAACTCACTATAGCAATGTTAATGAAGTTAATTAATGTTAAATTATGCAAATAATATGGTTAATTCATTAAATACGTAAATGAGAGAACTTTGAATGATGTATATTATTCCCATATGGGTTCAAAGCAAATCAATGATTTTTAAGCTCATTTTGATGTAATTTATATTAAAATGTTCTACTAGAACTTTGTTTCATTAAGATGAGTTTCAAAACTTCTGATTTGTATTGAGATTAGTGTTTTCTATGATATCATTAATTATATTAATCTCAAAATAAATCAATTGGCTATGAAAATCCTAATATATTTTATATTTTACATATAATATGTTTTTTACTTAAATAATGTAGACCACCTAGGGGGTAAATGAGTCTAGCCAAACTCAAGTTTGGGCTAACTCGAGCTTTGCTCATCAACTCAATGGCAAGCTCGAACTTGAGCTCTCATATGATGAGCTCGAGCTTGGCTCATCGAACTTTAGCGAGCTTGGCTCGACACTTGAGGTTGACTCGCCGGAGAAGGGAGAAAGTAAGGCCGCATGGTCACTGGAGTTATGTCAAGCTCAAACATGAAAGTGAGGACGTTAGATGAGAAGAAGAAATGTTGAAGTGCTTTTTTTTTTAGAAGAGACAATATGATTGGAGCATTAAATGCAATCGATTTCATGAGAAAGTAAATATAAATTTTTGTTAATCTCAAAAGTAGCTGGCAACTCATTTAATACAATTTAATTTTTGTAGCTTTTTTTGGGTCATTTCGACCAATTAAGACAAACTCACATATACATCACATATGTAAGAACTCAATACCTTTTGGCTGGTAGTCAAAGCTCCCAACCAACAAACCAAGATGAACAACGTTTTGACAGTTTTTTTAGTTGCTTTTAGAAAAAGAATCATCTTACCTTTTAAACAATATTATTTTTCATATTTTTTGTTATATTTTATTTATATCTTTTTAGTTGTATATAACAACGACAATATCAAACCTTTATCCCATTACGTGAGGTCGATTGCATGAATCCTTCTTCTCCATTGTATTCAATTAAGAGTCAATTTCTCTTTTAAATTTAATAAAAGGGTCATTGCCAATATTTTCTAACCATATCTTTTTAGGTCTACCTCTACCTTTCTAAATATAGGCCAAATCTAATACATATACTCTCCTAACTGGGTCATCAGATGACCAACATTTTATTTGTCCAAACCATCTAAGCTACTTCTCTCTAATCTTATTTGCCATTACAGCTACTTTAACCTTATATACTCGTTTGGCATTCTATCTCTAAGAATGAAGCCACTCATCCATCTAAGCATCCTCATCTTTACAACACTTAATTTTATGCTTCTCTTTTAATGTCCAACATTTTGTGCAATAAAGCATTGCAGGTCTCCTCACCATCTTATAGAAATTTTCCTTAAATTTGAGGGGTACGTTTCTATCATACAACATGCCCAATGCATTCCTCCACTCTATGATATGCTACATGGGCCCTATGTGTTTTGTTATGGCCCAATTTTGTATAGTGTAGATGTGGGAGGGAACTTGTCCCCATTTGTTTGAAGTACGTGTGGGAGGTTATGTTGCACTGTTTTGCTATGATTTTAGCCCTGCTTGTTATATGTCGGTGTTGTTAAGAGCAGCTCCTTATATTACTTATGCTGCCATTTGATCCAATCAGATTATTACATGTGTACCTCTCCTCTTACACTACTATATATATATGTATAACCTGTATGTAATGACATTAAGAAATCAAATAATATTCTTCTTTACTTTATCTTCTCTGTTCTGTAAACTTCTACAGGTGTGAGAGGTTAAGAGGAGAGATACATAAAAGTGAAATTATAAGCACACATTGGGACATGTGCATTATAATCATTATATTGTATATATATTAATGAATAAAGTATATTCAATACTCTAAACTAAATGTTAGAAATCTCTAAGTTTCTGTATGAATTATGATGAAATATAAAAGTCTAGTGTAAGTGAATCTTTGTTAACATGTGTTTATGATGTATTTGAAAATCTTTGTGAAAATGGCTTTACAAGTAAGTGATAACTTCAAGTATATGCTGAAACCCTAGAAAATTTTGTTATACTAGTACGTGTTTTATTTTCTGGAGAGGTAGCTGTCTCCGGTCAAAAAAAAATTTATTTTTTGCAAGTCACTATCTTTCTTTTATAATATTATATTTTAATATTTTAATTTAAATATTGATATATGTGAGAGGTTGGGATAAGAAGTCTACCGGGCTAGTTATGCTCATTATATTATTTATTATATTTTTTGAGTTTAATTGATTGAGAATTTTTTTTTTTTGTAATTCATTGTTTCATTATTCTGATGTACATAATTTTTTATGTTAGATTAATATATATAGATTTTGATGAGATGAAATATATTTGTCATGCTTTATCATTTGGATTTATAATAGCTCTTATTGTTTATGTTGCTAGTTTGAGTAGTAATGATGGTTCAGGATTTCACTCATTCCGTTAAATCTTATGTTGTCATATTTTCGACTATCTTCACTTTTTTAATCTAAAGCTTGGAACCTATAATGTTTTTAATAACTTAAAAACTTAAGTTAATAAAAAAACATATTTTTCCTCCCAAATATCTATGTAATGGAGCAAGCTCGTGATCTGAATTGCTTAGTTTCATCAAACTCAAACTCAAGCTCATTTTATCTTGAGAGCGAACGCTTGAGCTCCAGCTCGCTCTCAAAGTTCAATAAGCTTGATTTGCAAGCTCATTAACTAGTCAATATTAAGTCAACTTGACTTGATTACACCCCTAAGACCTTCATATAATGTGTCTGATTAAAAGAAAAAATAAATAAATTTTTTAACTAAAAAAACTGCTTTAAATTCCCCCAACGATCTTAGGGAATAGTTAGGATCGGAACTGAAGAGAGCAGGGAGCTAACCGGTGGAGGAAATGGCAGCGCTAGTACAAATTCCGTACGATGCGGCTGTGCGAGCTGTGCTCGTCTCTCTCGAGAAAAACCTCTTGCCGGACGCCGTCGTACGCCGGCTGACGCGTGTCCTCCTCGCCGCCCGCCTCCGCCAGGGCTACCTCTCCTCCGCCCATCTTCAGCTCTCCCAACTCCTACGATTTAAGAACGGTAAGGATTTCAAAAATTATATATGTCGACATATTTTTATCTTCCGAGGAGTTTGGTTTAGGTTGTAATTGTGGTCTTTTCACAAAAAAAGGCTGAATCTAGGTAGGGAGGCTTAAATTTTTAGTCTCGCCATATTCTTGGTGCAATAATTTCAGGAGTGGAATAAGGATTTTGAGTGCGCAAAGGTTAAATAGAAGGGCAAAGCTTCTATTGTATAGATATATATAGGGAAAATATTTTCTATTATGCATAATTTAACTGGTTTTTTCTCAAATTTAAGGTAGCGAGAGCCATAACAGCACCGTGTTTACAATCAAGTATTTTCGGATTTTCTTTTATTTTATTGTTATTACTATTATTATTATTATTATTATTATTATTATTATTATTTTGGTGGTGAAAAGCCTTAGCCGTTGACTATGTGGGCAGCTCTGGAAGACATGCCAATAGCTATGGAAACTGATAAGGCCAAATCACAGCATTATGAGCTACCGACATCATTTTTCAAACTTGTTCTTGGGAAGAATCTCAAATATAGGTTTGCCTGCAGTCCCTATTGTAGCTATTGTTCAGCATTTAGTTATGCTTTTTAGTTCATTTATGCTATTTTGTTGATTGATTTTTCCAGTAGTGTACAATTATTCTTTGGAAGCATCCTGGGGGTTGCAGTTTATAAATGAGATGTTAATTAGTATTAAAAGGTTATCAAAGCAACTAATGAGTTTGAAATCATGTCAAACCCACCTCTTTATGCTTAAAAATAAGTATAAGATATACCTCATATTATATTTGAATTGAATTTTTAGGTTAGAATTACAAGAGTTGAGTGAGAGAAGGGCGGTTAGACAAGGAGTAGTAAGCAAGCGAGGAGTCTGCAAGTGGACGAAAGTGTAATAGGGGTGGGAGAAGGATACAAGCTATGAGGCTTGCGACTATGTGCAAGTGGTCAACTTCAAGCAGGAATATCTATGTCTGCATGTGATTGCATTGTAGATCATGATCCTCAGTGTGTTTAAATTTTAAGTGAGAGTTTAGTTTGAAACTTTGAATCTTATTTCACACATTTATTTTAGATTAATATTTAAGATTGAAAATTTCTTTTATCTTGAATTTCTTACTATTTTATGGTTTATGATGATGAATTAAGTTAACCTGTCGAAGGTTTATGATATATTTATGAGTAATTATTAGTTTACGAGTTTTTAATTTCTTAGGTTCGAGGCTGCCTCGCTAAGGAAAAATACTTGAGTTCACAATCTTGTTTTTTTAAACTTGAATAGAAAATGCTATATTAGTCAATTTTACAAATCTAGATTTTAAGGTTTTGTTTGGAACAACTTTCTTGTTGCTTTCTAAAGAAGTTTTTTAATACAAAAAATTTTCAAACTATAAATATTTGTAATAAAAAGCTGCTTTAGAAAGCAATAACAAAGTTGTCCCAAACGAAGCTTAAATCTAGATATATGCTTATAAATTTTTTGAAAGAAATGTATTTCCAAGATTTGGAATTTAAATGAAGGATGAAAAGAAGCACAATGAGAAGTGTAAATTTCTTAAATTCCACTTCTCCCAATATTTAACAAATTTGGCATTTTAACTTAAATGAGAGGAAAATAGGATTTAAGATGGTAGTAAGATTCATATGACTCAAAGAATTGATTTTGCAAATCTAGATTTAGTAAATCTTGGGGGCATTAGTTCTTTTTTTTTTTGTCATAATAGATTTTAAATCTAGATATATGCTTATAAATTTTTTGAAAAAAATGTATTTCCAAGGTTTGGAATTTAAATTAAGGATAAAAAGAAGCACAATGAGAAGTGTAAATTTCTTAAATTCCACTTCTCCCAAGATTTAATAAATTTGGCATGTAAACAGAAATGAGAGGAAAATAGGATTTAAGATGGTAGTAAGATTTATGTGACTCAAAAAATTGATTTTGCAAGATTTAGTCTAATTCCTGAATAAAACTTGCAACCAATGCCCCAAGGATTCATGTTATTGCTTGGAGTAAATCATGTTTAAAAATGATGAAATTTGTAAATTCAATAGTTAGAAATCAACTTCTTTCAAACTCCACAAACTTTCATAAACTCTCTTACATGATGATTTCATTTTTATGCTCAAAATGAATGAAAGTTAAATCATTATTTCTAAAGTATATTTTCTTACTGACAAGCAACTGAATGAGCCCTAAAAGCAAAATTAGGCTATGTGTGAGAGGATGTATGGTTTCCTTTTTTCCTCCATTGCTTTCTTTTTTGTGCTAGGAAGTTGCAATTTTGCATATCCACTTCTTTGGCATTTGACGATAGAGTTAATTCATGGATCCCAATTCTCAAGCTTAAGCTTTTAGATTTTGTTTGTTCTAGTTCTTAACAGATATCAAATTCAGAGCTATGGAATTTGAGTCCTGTTATCGTCATTTTCTTCAAACATATGGAAAAATAGGTTGATGCTGTGTTTGTTTAATCCCAAGGTAGTTTTACTTCACGCTTATTCAGCTATGCTTGCATTTGAGATGGTGAATTTGACGATAAAATGAATTTATTGGCCTCAATCTACAACCTTTTAAGACTTAAGGTGGATTGATTCAAAGCTTAACAGTTAGGAATCCATACACAAGCAATTTAAAATCTAGCAATTTTGTATTATGTTGAAATGGATAATATTTTTTCCTTTTTTCAGCTGTTGTTACTTTGAAGAAAGCACAAGCACACTAGAGGATGCTGAGGTTGCAATGTTCGATCTGTATTGTGAAAGAGCTCAGGTTGAAGATGGGCAATCGATCCTTGACTTAGGATGTGGCTGGGGTTCTCTCTCCTTATATCTTGCAAAGAAATACAAAAATTGCAAAATTACAGGGATATGCAATTCAAAAACGCAGAAAGCTTATATTGATGAGCAGTGCAGGTAAACAGGAATTTTTTTTTTTTCCATTGTAGAATGTTACCATTTTTTCTATGTTGTGTGGAGCTGTATATAATCATCTTTTAGATTCTAGGTTCTGATTTGTATGCTTGTTTTAAAATCACATATGAGTCATCTGCTAAACATGAGATGATGTTTTTCATTACCAAGATGGAAAACCGAATTATAGACATTATTTGAACGGCTTAATTTTCAATATAATTTTTTTTTTTCATTTGATATTGGTGTTAAATTCAGAGAATTTGAGAGAGAAAATACTTTAATTTCATTATACAAAACTATCCCTATTTATAGATATATACAAGATATCTTAATAAAAACACAAATATTTATGGAATCATGCATAATCACCCTAATATAATCATTCCTAAGTCAGCCACCCGAATATAAAAGGAGATCGTCATGATCCAGGTGAGCCTCCCACGGATTCCCATCCTGGCCATGGGATCAAGGACTAAAGGACAGTTGGGATTTTAGCACTCTTCCTTAGCTGGAGAATGCAGATCTTTCATTCCAGCTTAGTAATTAGTCACAGAAAAGAAGAGCTATTAAGTCCATTAGTGCACCATATAGTCCTCCATTTGGTCAAAATTTTGGGAGAAATTAGCTTCAAACATTGCAGTGGCAAATGGTATCAATGAAGACTATATTAAGCAGGACAGTAATGAAGGTTGCATTGGTTATAGATAGGATAAAAACCACAAGGGAAGGCTGGCAATGAAGGCACTATAGTAAGAAAAAAATTCATTTTTAGGGTTGTGGCAAGCTTCAAGGACAGAATCAGAAAAACACATCTCAAGCGGCTCAACACTTAGCATGCAAATCCCCTCTTGTCGATCAAGCCAGGCTTCAGCCCAATGCAAAACAGTGGTCCAACTCCACCTGAATACTTATGTTCGATCGACCCCATACAAGCGTACGCGAGGCCTCTGATCCGTCTGGTCTGATCGCAGGAAGAAGTGCAGGTCTTGCACTCTTGCTTGTCCCAACCCTAGATCCTCACGAGAGGGAACTCCCAACTCTTTCCATGAACATGCAAGAGGAGATCCTACGCTCAACTTCTCTCGCTTTTGCTCGATCGACTCTGGACATTACATGTGAGAGGAGCCCTCCTACTCGATCTCTCCTCGGTCTTGGATACACAAAGGAAACAAAAGGAATAATATTCCTTAGAATTTCGACAATGAAGGTCGGTGGAAAGACCAGTATTCCTTAGAATTTCGGCAATAAAAGCCGGTGGTGAGAACATGTATTCCTCAGAATTTTGATAATGAAAGCGGTGGTGGGAACCAATATTCCTCATAATTTCAACGATGAAGGCTAGTAGTGGTAACCTATATTCCTCAGAATTCCAGCAATAAAAACCAATCGTGGGAACTTGTATTCCTCGAAATTTCAGCATGAAAGCTGATGGTGGCTGATATCATGCTAAATTCAGAGAACTTGAGAGGAAAATGCTTTAATTTCATTATACAAAATTATTCCTATTTATAGATCTATACAAGATATCTTAATAAAGAAATAAATAAATACATAATATAATCCTTCCTAAATCAACCACCTGAATATGGAAGGAGATCGTCATGATCCAGGTGAGCCTCCCCTAGATCTCCATCTTGGTCGTGGGATTAAGGGCCAAGGGATGATTGGGATTTTAACAATTAGTAACTAACTGCTGGTGGACTGTTTTTTGTCGGATCATGGATGCTTTCTTAGTCAATATAACCAAAATAAACAGTAAATTGCTTCTAAAAAACCAAATGGCTATAGTATTTTTCTTGTTAGAAATTTATATCTATGGTTTATTCAATATGTTATATTGTTATGTAATGGAAATCTAAAGTATAGCTGCGGATGTTCGCATCAAAAATATAGAAATTGATGATCTATATAATTTATATCAATGTAATTTATTCTCCTTTTTAGTTATTTTGTATAATACGTGCTTATAATGTTGGCTCATATGCAAACTTGATAATTTATGTATTACTTTGTAGAGTATATTAAGCAACGTTCTGAAAATCGGATCAGACTGGCCAGTTCAACCGGTTCGACTATGAACCAGCCAAGTTTTTGGTCCGATCAAATTCAAAAATCGGATTTGCATCAAACCTGTTTAAACAACTGGTTGAACCAGAAAACCAGTAAAATCGGTGCCGGTTTTGTATAACCGTTGTCTAACTCTTTATTGCATTATTATGCCTTAGCAAGTGGTATTCTAATCTACATTTGTAGAGTTTAAATGTTTCTTGTTTCACCTAAGGAAGAAAATCTTCCACTCTGTTGTTGTTTCCTTTGGCTGCCTTTACCACTACTTCCTACTTTTGCCTTTGTGCTAATTGCCTCCACTTGCTATTGATTTCCTATTGGGTTGGTGTCTCCTTATGTCTCCCATTAATTGCTATAGTTCCACTACTTATTATGCCCCCCCTCTCGATACCCACACTATAGCATCACACTTCTGCAGTCATACCTCCTCCATGTTTACGTTAATAATCTTCTTATTTAGGTTGGTTCCTTATGCAATTATGGAATTGGATTTTATGGGAAGATTTCTACTGAAGAATTATTACTATATGTATTGACACTTATTGTTCATGGTAAATTGCTACATATCTTTTGCAATTCCTTATTTGAGTCATTTGATACCTGTAAATAGAATCCCTAAAGCATGTAAAAGTCATTGAGCAATGAATATTGAAAGACAAATTCAGTTTTTTTCTCTCTCAAGGTGGTTCTTTTTGGATGTGTTCTTCGAGTGCTTCACATGTATGGACTGCTAATTCCAATCGGTAGACCGCTTATACTAGCAATAGGCCCGATTGCTTCTTTTTGTGGATATATATCATTATTACTTTCTTTTTTTTAATTGATTTTATCATGATACATGCTAGATTTTTCTCTTTGAAATGTGAGCTTGACTAGTTGCTGAATTTTATTTTCTTTGTTATTTTCGTGTTGAATTTCATATTTGGGGCGATTATTAAATTATTTTGTAGAATAATAAAGCGTATTTGCTATCCATAAACTAAACAAGTAAAGTTTTTATTAAAATTATGGATTAGTATCATGCAAATTGTGATTTTTTTTATTCTAGCATATCATCCATGTTTCATTTAGAAAGCCTAGAGCCTTAACCATTCTACACCGCTTGGTCAATTTGAACTCGAAGAACTTTGTATGGATCTTTATTCAAATAGTCTGAGCTCCTCCTGTAAATTATTTAATTAATATAAGGCTTTTTCATGTTTGTCAGGGAACTTCAGCTCTTGAACGTAGATATCATTGTTGCAGACATTAGCAAACATGAAATGGATGCATCTTTTGACAGAATTATATCTATAGAGATGTTCGAGGTGCGCCATCTTTTAAGGCTAGCATATTAGTTCTTGCGTTTTGTTACACATACAAGAAACCTAAATTTCATCTTATTAACAGCACATGAAGAACTACAAGGCACTTCTCAACAAAATATCTAAGTGGATGAAGCCTGAAAGTCTACTTTTTGTTCATCATTTTTGCCACAAAGCATTCGCTTACCATTTCGAGGTATCAATTTATTTTCTTAGTTGACTTTGCAAAGGTTTTATAGAAACCGTTGATTGCTTCTTTAAATAAATCCGCCACCCTTTTTCAATTTAATTATTGATTTTTACAGCCTTATAAAAACTAGATAATAAAAAAGAGCCTTTTTAACCTGTTTTACTTTGAATTCATAGTTTTGGACATTTCTAATGACCATTGTTTTATTCAGGATGTAAATGATGATGACTGGATTACAAGATATTTTTTCAGTGGTGGAACAATGCCATCTTCTAACCTGCTACTATACTTCCAGGTTAGCTAACTACCTTTAAAAACTGCCTTCAACGACGGCTTTCTTTCTACATCTGAGATTTCTTTTTACTGATTTCATGATCTCCACCATGGATCTCATGATGAAAAAATAGTTTTTACTTTTGACACATCATTAATCTTCATGATAGACTTTTCATTTTTGTTTTTTACAAATATTTAGAAGAATATGGCTTTATTATCATTAATTTGTGGATTTAAGAACCTAATGTGAGTAAGTTGATTTGGTTTTTCAAAACCTGATTAGTATAATTTTTAAGAACTGTGTTTTACAACTTTTAATGTATTGTGCAGGATGATGTTTCTGTGGTCAACCATTGGCTTATTAGTGGTATACACTATTCAAGGACAAGGTTTGTTTCTTTAAAGAGTCCTGGCTTCATACAAAACACTTGCAGTTGTAGCTAATTTAGTTTACTTGTAATTCATAAAGTTTGGGATATAAATAGTATTAGAATACAGATAAAAATTGCAAATGAGAATATCAAACCTGAGAAGAAAACAGTAAAGTATGAGTATGAGTAATCATAATAGCCTGGATTCTTAGAATGTTTGGTAGGATTATCATGGTGAAGAATATTTTATGTAGATAATGGACCCTTGCAATAAAGTAGGTCAATTATGTTCCTAAAGCGAAGGCTCAACCAAGGGAAAAATTATTAGGTGCGGAGTGTGCACCATCAGCACAAGCACTGGGTACCTAACGGTACCCAGCAGTACCAAGCGGTACCGAGTGGGTACCCTATACTTGTGTGCGGACGGTTCTCCTTGTCCACACTCCGCACCTAATAATCTCTAGAACCAAGGGGTTTTATGGAGTCTTGTGATTATCAAGAAAGGTAGAGAGAGAATTATATGGTGGAAGTAGAAAACTTTGAAAGTAATCCCAAACAACGGACAAACTTCTTCTTCTTCTTCATCTCCTTGCTTTTCATGGATGTTGACCTCCCTGTCATCTCCCGAAACTATGCTCAAATCCCACGTACCTGTTCGGCGCCGACGCCGCTCGAGCTTTCTCTCAGGATTCGCTCATCTCGACCTCTGCACTCATGTTCGCGTTAATAAAACGAAGACAAAAGGTCTATGCACGCTTTTCTTAGCATAGTGAGATTAAAAAAATAATGACCGTGGTGTCGCTTGACACTCATCATACATGCTTTTCTTAGCGAGGTGGGAAGGCCCAGACTTTCCAAATTTCCCATAAATGGGGGAGACGTTTGGAGGCTGCCAAATTTTTTAGCATACGGAGGTCCTGAACTTAAACAAGCGCAAGGAACAGAACTTGAATGAACAACTGGGAACCAAACTTAAATAAATGCATAAAATGAAATTATAATTTACAAATGACAAATAATTTAACACAAATGAATGATCAGGAAACTTATGCTGGACAAAGAACTTGCAAACACAACTTGATTACAAGTGACGATGAAATTATAGAAGATATGACCTTATTACATGCCATGACATGGAACTTATGAACAATGATAGTTGACTTGCAATGTTCATCTCAATTATGCTTACAAAATAAATAGATATAATCACAATAAATGGTGTAAGTACTAGTAACTTACAATGAATGCAACAACACCCTGCAGCCAATATCAACATATGAATAGGTACATTAAATCCTACAAGCAATGACGAGCGACATGCAAGGGATATAGCATGTCTACAAGCAAAATGAGAAGTTTGCAAAAGAGATGGCCTCTTTGCTATCAATGCCAATGTTGATGAACACACAATAACTCATCTACTGATGATAACAAGTAGCATGCAGTGAATGTTGCGACATTTTTGCAATCAATGTCAGTTCATTTGTAGATGAATACGACCATTCCTTATGAGCGATAACGATTAATATGATCTAATTGTGAATAACAATAGGGGATATGCTACGAGTACGGCGGATCCCCTGTGGACACAAATGCACACACTATCTACAAGCAAAAGCCAAGAATCCACTATGAACATGAACATCTACAAGCGACAGTAGGAGCCTTGTCGTGTGCACTAGTCCACCTATGGGTGACGATGAACAACATGCAGTAAATACTAGACCATTCTTACAGTCAATAATAAGCAACTATCTAGCTAGCAAATTCACTGACCCCTTGCAAGCAAAGACGGTTGATTGACAGCAAATGCAAGCACCTACGGACTCCTGTAGAAAACCCGCCACATACACAATCTGCTATTTACGAGCAAATGTCGTAGATCGTGCAACAAATGCAAACACCTATAAGCCACTACATCGTTAGAAGATTTGCATGTAAAGTAGCTTGCCCATAGGTAACCATAGAAGGCCTGTAATACATACAACGGTCCTGCCTACAACCAGCAATAGTGGATGTACTGCAAGTGCGATGGATTCTCTACAGGCATAAATGAAAGATTGCAGTGAATGTAACACATCGCCTACATGCAAAGCCAATGAACCTATAATAAGTGCAGGCACCTACAAGCCATTGTGGGAAATACGTCGTGAACACAACAGTCTGCATATGATGGCTAGTGACCTTTGGATATCCACTGACGACCTGCATACATATTTAATAAAGCTTGCAGTGCACAATGACTTACATGCAAAAAGCCACAAATGACCCGTTGTGAAGCGTTATGACTTACTTGCTAGCAACGATACAGGATATGCTATAAGTATGATGACTTCTCTATGAATATAAAAAGATATACAACACACTACAAGCAAGGTTAAGAAACTACGACGAGTGTGAGTACCTACAATTAGTGCAAGAGGATGTCGCATTGAATACAGTTCACTAGTATACGACAGCGGGTGACTTCTGGATATCCAACAAAACTCACAATGCGTGTAATATCTCCCTTGCAAGAGGCAATGAGTGACCCATAACGCAACACTACGATTCACCTGTAGGCAAAAGCAGGAAGTCGATAGTAAAAATTGCGGGCCGCTGATAAACTGAGATAGTAAATTTGCGGCGCCAAGCTGTCACACTAGACAAATATGTCTATTTGGAAGCGACAAGTTGGAGGCTCCTGATGCACCACATAGCTCATTTGCAGGAGGAAGAATACTCTCGTAAGCTAAATATTGAAGAAAATAATAGCTTGCAGGAGATGAAATGAGACCCAATGTGTTGCTACACCACGCCATTAGATTCGCAACATTCACATAAACGAACGGAAGGTGTTCACAGATTATAGAATGAAATCCTGCATACTTCTGCACAGCTAGCTATAACTAAATTTTGGAAAAATACCTCCATGCATTGAAATGTGCACTGATGCATTCATATCATGCATATACATGTCGCAAAATATAAAATACAACATGTAAGCATATTATCAAATATGCAAAATACACTCTGTAGTGCCAACACACTACGTTGACTTGCAAATACATTATGAACCACATGAGAGTATTGAATTATCACACCAATGCATTGTGTATACAAATAAGCAATACATAAATGCATTATGCAAGCATATCACCTAACATGTATAATGTATTGTGTAGCGGCAACGCGCTATGCCAACATGCAAACATCCCATGTAGTACACAGGAACACTGAATGATCATGCAAATGTATTATGCAAGCATACATACCATGTACATGTGTACTATGCACAAATCATGCAAATACATCATACATTATGATTGTGCATTAAGTCATTTTACTGCATACTAATATATAATGCAACATGTAGAGATGTCATTCAAGCATGTAACAACATCTAAATGCATAAGTAAATCAATGAACTCATGTTTCACATAAATGCATATTATACAAATATGTCATATACACCACTTGCACTGTATACATACAACTACTATGTGCATCATGTAACATACATGTAAAAATATATATATGCGTGGGAATCAGTGAGCGTATTGTATGCACACACGTAACGTCCGAGGATGTTGTGCGGGTTAAGAAATGAACATAAGTTCAAGCCCGATCCTTTTATGTGAATATATGGAGTTGACACAGTTCAAACTATCAACAAATATATGGTTGTAACATTGGCCGAGATATTTGTTTTATACATTTATATTAGGCCTTCAAGGCCTATTACAAGAAAAATTCATTAATAAGGGCATGAAGTCGACAACGAACCTAGTCCTTTGTTGGCAAGTAGACAAAGTCGACAAAGTTTGACCAACAAAATGAAATTGCCCATAAGTATCCTGATGATGGTCATATTGATAAAAAATCTCAACCGGAGGGACCCCAAATATTAGAAAATGCCTCTCAATTCCCATAAAATATATTCTATGATATGAATGTTTAAAATTGAAATCAAGTACCAAACACTTAAAGCAAATATCAATCCACCCTCCGCAATAGTTTGCCAAGCTGTACAAGCTTGAAAAGCACTTCAGCTCACAATGAGCAAATATCTTGTCGAGAGTATCACTATGATTAATTTTCAATTCGTATATTGCCAGTAAGGACGTTGCACCTGTCCTATAACCGGTGGTTTCGCTGCCAAATGGCACAATTAGATTACGATCATGGTAAGAGTCCGTGTGTTCCCCAAAGATGTTAAATCTTTGTGTAATGAATCAATAGGATAAGACCGATAGGGCACAAAGCCCTCTGTTGGATAAGGTGGCTTTAAATTTATCCTCTTAGACAAAATACTCACCATAGGTCTACAAAATACCCTTGTATGAAGCAACCTATGGTTGCCAACAAGGATCTTTCTGTCAGGTTGGGTCAACTACCTCCTCTGACTAAGTAGATTAGGGATCATGATAGCACAGGATGACATAACAATGGGATCTTGATTGTGTCTATCATCACTCTCCCCACCATCCGCTTTAAGTGCAAGATGTTGAATTTTCAATTTTAAATATTAAATTTTCAAATACCAAATCATGCGGCTACTATACATCGGATATTACGTATTTGTTTGACGAATAACCTTGGATCGAAAGTTTTCTCTCATTACCGAGAGAGGTAATTAACTATAGGGGCTTGTGCTTATAGGAAACTTGAACACAATTCATAAAGTCCTCGTAAAATTAGGGCGAAATCTCTAGGTAATGTCTTATTTAAAACCTAATCTGCCTTCTGAAAATTTGCCTCGGAACATACTATTTAAAACTCTCCTCGACGACCCAAAGAAAAAAAAGGTGCCACAGAGCCTACAATGAAAATTTTAAACCGATTGAGTTATAAGGTAAGAAGCAGATAATAAGAGACAGCTTTCAAGTAAAGAGGGGACAAGTGGCCATTAGAGACTTAGAGTAGGAGAGAGCAGAGAGAGATGGCCTTGGAAGAGAGAGATTGTGGAGGCTAATTGATGCTCGGAGAAGGTGATATCCAATTGGTCCAAGATTGTGACTGAAAACTCATTGTATGCTAAGCAGATTAGATGAACTCCGCACGCCTTTAAAATCTCTTTCAAGTAGCTTTCACTGTTTATTTTGGCATCTTTATATATATATATATGTTAAAGCTGTTGCCAGTGATTCAAAATTCACACTTCCATGCAGTGAAGAATGGCTTAAGAGAATGGATAAGCAGTCAGATGCTATAAGACCCATTATGGAGTCTACTTATGGGAAGGATTCAGCCAGGAAATGGACTGCTTATTGGAGAACTTTCTTCATTTCAGTTGCAGAGCTTTTTGCTTACAACAGTGGAGATGAATGGATGGTTGCTAATTTCCTCTTTAAAAAGAAGTGAACTTACAGATTCTAAGGACCAAAATCTGCAGCTTTATCTTCTAATGAGCTAATGGACAAACTCCAGCTTAGTTTCAGCTCGCTACTATGTATTAAAAGTATTGTTTCATTTATTATTAATAATCACTCGAAGCACAACTGGTAACTGAAATTATAAGGCTTCGTTTGGGACGGCTTTTTTATGCTTTTTAAAGCAATTTTTTAGTAAAAAAAAATATTTTTTTACCATAAAGCTATTTTAAGCAGCAGTAAGAAAGTAGTCTTAAACGAAGCATATATATAGCAAAGCTCAATTGAGCGCATTTTTTTATAATTTTATTTGAGCTTTGATATGTTACAAAAATTTATACTTATTTACTTATGATTAAAAGTTAGACAAGATTTATCATCCGAGTTTAATGATAATTATATGTTTATTAGAAGTATAATGATTTTCATCATTACTTTTTTAAAAACATTTTTTACTTATTTAAATTATTGAAATTTAAATTAGTTAATTCACACTTTTTCCAAATATCAATATAATATTTAAATAAATCAATTATTTAAATTTTATTACAAATAGCCAATGACATGTGAAAAACTCCCTCTCTTTATATATAGATACACCCTACCTAAGAATCATGAAAAAAATATTTTGTATTGTATATTTTAAAATGATATTCTATTATCATTTTTTTTTACGCTCAAACAAGACCCCAACTAATTAATGTTCAGTTCATCTACACCAATGAAAATACTAAGGGAGCTGAAACTAAAGAGAGAGCCGTTAACATTTTTTTTATTGCTGGAAAATGTTTAATGAGTTAAACAATGGTACCTTTTCAATTACTACATATGTACAGAAAAAAAAAAATTGGCCATCGAGAGAACAATATTGTGGATCTGATTGCATCTAACTAACTACAGTATTGAAAGATTTTTACGTTTTTCTTCTAAAAAGTCCGAATCTACCAATCAAACTTCGTGTATGCTGCATCTCCCAAGTCTTTCCAGCTCATAGAGCATAACTAGCGCAGCTGAATCCTGTGAACTCTTCTTATCTAATCTGCTCTCTCCTGCCAGCTTGATCATGCTTGAATCAGGAAAATGCATTGTGATACTTGAAATGAACTTAAGAACCCCCTTCTTCCCATCAACACCACTGCATGGTGGTAAACAATCATTCATGTAAAATGTTTTAGAGAGAGAGAGAGTGAGTGAATTATTCTGTGCGGATGCCGAACGCCGTCTAGAGACCAACCAAAATGCGCCACTTCACCCCTTGCTCGATACCCGGCTCGATATTGCTCGGTACCGTCATACAACAGCTAAATACTACTCGGTACCCTGCTTGGTACTGCTAATGTGGTGCATTCTTATTAGTCTCTGGACTTAAACTACATTCGGCATCCGCACAGAATAGTTGAGAGAGAGAGAGAGAGAGAGAGACTGCATGCTAAATATGTTATACTGACCTTGGCTTGACAACTGAATCAAAGCTAGGCATAGGCCAATGAAAACGTTTGCAAAGTTCATAAATTGCAGTACGCGGTCCGCCCTTTTTCAGTTTGACTGGTAAATCCACTACTGTCAAGTTTTGGAAACTTTATTAGTGCAACTGATACTATAACAATTTTCTGATGAAGGTGACATGATGATGACAACCATTTCAAAATGAAGACAAACAGTATTAAGCATGCGGGCAAAAAATTTCTCACGTAGCGAACTTTGCAACTTTTCTTTTGTCCAATTATTACATATTGGAGGGCGAGGCTTAAATTTGTACTTTCGTCATTGTTGTTGTAGCAGATTTCTAATTCTGATCACATTTCTTCTACTTTTTTTTTTAATGTAGCTTGGAGATTGGGTTTTGCAGGAATTGATGAAATAGGAATTTTTAACTTTGGGAACTTGCCATCGTTGATGGAATCTGAGTGTGCTAAATTGGAATTTGCAGTTTTTTACACATATTGATTCCTGAAGCATGTAAATTGCTAGAACCTTAAATAGTGAAATAAAGTTTCAGTTTCAACTCGATTCTTATGCGTGTAGATTCAGGGGTGAGTTTTTGGATCTTCCATCCAGTGACTTCTATTGTTGTTTTTATTGTTACCTAGTTTAATGATTGGTGCGAGCTTGGTTGAAATTTTGTTATGTGATGATACAAGAAAATCTTATTTCTAGCTGAATTTTATATTCACTTTGGGATTTCAAATTTTGCTGATTCTTATGTTATTGTTTGAAATGAAATAAATATGTATTTTTAGATCAAAGGTGACTAATCTTTGTTAAAATTGAGAGTTGGTAATCTATGAATTTTAGCTTTTATGTGTCTCATTGTGCATTTCATCATAGTTCGCATTAGTGACCCTAGATCTTTAAACATCCTCCATCAAATTGGTGTCAAAATGAAGTGAAGCAAAATGACAGTCTAAATGAATTTGAGTAAAGATGCATTAACTTATCCCTAAAGTCTTTTTGTGCAAAATTCTTCAAGAACGTACCCTGCATCATCTTTAGCTGAGCTCTCTTTTTTTTTTAAGCAACAGTTACCCACTCCCTTTGATAATTTTAAATAGTAACATTATTAATATTGGCAGAACTCGGTAACATGCATAAACAGTAAGAATGAATGAAAACCACTTTCAAAAAGATCAAATGATCCATCTAACTAATGAATCAAAACACAATATGTAAAAAAACTATTGAAATAAGTTTTTTAATGAATCAAGATACCTGGTGGACAGGGCCCATTGCCATTTAGCAGTGGTGCAACATCCATATCCTCTGTGACCTGTGTAAGCTCTGTTAACACAGAGTCTCTTCCTGACTGCTTTGAGTTGAGAATTTGTCCTTCATGTTTTTCGCTCTTCGAAGCATGTCGAGAATGTAAGAATCCTCTTTCCTGTAACATAAAATTATCCCACAAAACTTGAGCAAAAGGTGGGGGTTGGCCAGTAGCACTACAATCTTTAAAACCAGGCTTTTCAACAGTATAACCATAAAGAGGATCAGAACTTGCAACGGCTTAAAGTGATACATTTAGATTTTTTTTGTCATCTTTTTATTAATGTAGCATGTTAAACAATAAAAGCTATGCAACGAAAGCAAACCTCCATGTCCTTCAGTAACAGAAGAGCTGCCTGTCCCTTGGCAGACTTTCTGTTTTTATCGCGTGCTCGTCTGACCAGCAAAACATCCTTCAGTTGTACATCAAGTGTAGCAAGCACCATATCTTCCTCATCAATGCATGACACATTTAAGAAATAGCCAGAATGACTACATAACTCTGACAATTCCCGAAATGGGGGCAACTCAAGACTTGCAGGTGTTACAATAGGTGAAAACAGGGGTTCAAAGATAACCCATATTTTATCAAGATCAAGCTTCGTATCAATCAGTATGGCACCAGCAATACTCTCAACCAGGTCTCCAAGAACCTGAATAGCAAAAAAAAAAAAATTGTTGCAAGCAGATTTACAAAAAAAAAAAAAAAAAAAAAAAAAAAGCAAAACAAAACCCTAGTAAATGAACTGAAGATGCTCGAGAACTTTACCTTGGGAGCCTTCAGTGGCCTATTTTGCCAAGATGTATGCTCATCCTTTCTAGATTCCTCATACAGTTTTACATATTCTGTGATCTGTTCTAAAAGCAATCCAGAACCATGTAGAAGATGCACTTGAAGCTTATGCTTTACTGCAACTTGAGCAAAGTGGTCATTGTTAACCAATGCTGATCGCAAGTCAGTTAACTCTCCGGGATCAATATCTGTATGGCGCTGAAAGAGAAGCCATGTAATCAGGATGTCCAACACCGAGTCGCCAAGAAATTCAAGCCGCTGATAGCACCAGATACCTCCTAATTCAAGTTGGGAAGCATGAGTCATGGCCTCCAGTAAAAGGCCTTTTGTTTTGAATTTATACCCAACCTTCTTTTCCAGATTTTCAATCTCATCAAGTTTGGGTAAATAGTTCCTTAGTGAGAGAGGCCTTATTGCTTCTTCCACCATTTCCAGCTCCAGACTAGTTTCAACACCTAACCATTTCAACACAGCAAGGGAGGCACTAAGTCCACCTCCGACATAGTATGCACCAATAAGTGCTTCAGCGCAATCAGATATTGTTTTGGAGCATATCCACCTATGCCCTTTATCACAAGCCTTCCCAATCACAATAGATTTATCCTCGGACACATGTTGCCCATCCAATGGCACCTCTAGAGTATCAACTCCACATTTACATGGAACAGGATGAAGAGAGACTTGACCAGGAACAACCCAGTGGCGTGGATCAAATGCAGCATCACGTATGTAACCCTGTAAAGGAGAGACACTTCAAAAGTTCAATAAACTAGAAAGGACTACAAGTAGCCAATAAATCTGCAAGCATACCACCAGGAACTGTAAATACACTAATATAAAATATTTTCTCCCATTTAGGCTTCGTTTGGGACGATTTTTTTACTGCTTCCTAAAGCAACTTTTTAGTATAAAATATTTAATTTTTTTAACTAGAAAACTGCTTTAAGAAGCAGTAAGAAATCTGTCCCAAACGACGCTTTAGTCTTGATGGCATAATGACATTTAAATGTAAAATCAAAATAGACCAATCTCTATCACTATGTATATATAGACATACAATATATCTTCATAAAACATTTGTATGTATGAATCTTAGAAGATGAAACGTACCTGCAAATTTTGTTGCACTCCGAATTTATGAAGAGTGGCATTACAAACTAACTGTGATCTGCGAGCAGATAATTGACCTTCATGTTTCTTGGGAAATTTTAGAAAAAGATGGCAGCTCACCGCATATTTCAGTACAGAGTCCCCTAGAAGTTCAAGGCGCTCCAGGGAGAAGTCCTCGCAGCATCTTAATGTTGTTATCGCCTCCAATATCTGTCCAAAAAGTGCTTTAGATTCCAATGAAATAACTGATAAATTAAATTTATAACTAAACAGTACATAAAATCATTTCAGCAAACAAATGGCATACCAAAGCACTTGATACAGAAGAACAAACAGAATGGTAACCAATTTCCTTTCTTAACTGGCTAGCTAACATCAGGGATTCCATTCGATACATCAAGGAAGGTAATAAGTAGAAAGATTTTATCACATCCAAGGGAACATCAATGTGAACCAGAAGTTCTGGAGGCATTCGCACATGATTTTGTGACTTAGTTGCACTGTTATTTCTAAACTTTGTCTTTTTAGTAGTTAAGCCTCCTGTTCAAAAACAAAAGCGAATGAGGGGGGTTGCTAAGAAAAAAACAATTAGTAAAACAGGCAAGGTTTTAAATACATGAAAAAATAAAAATTAATTTTCAGGTACTGTAAAAGCATTTTTCAGATGTTGACTATGCTGCACGATTGAAGACATGCAGTCAACTAGATAATATATTCTAATTGTGTTCATTGCAAGGAAAAAAATCGTTGTGCCCATTTAATTTTGAAGTTGAACACAGAGCTAAAACTCATTCTACGTGTGAAATGATTTGCTCCTAAGCGTATTTAGTTTTCCAATTACTCAACCTACAATTTTGTACTAAGAAATCATGTCACTATTTGTCGACCTCACATAATAGGATAAAGACGATGTAGTTGTTGTTGTAATAATGCTGCTATCCACATTGCCAACAACCATGTTCAATGAAGAATCAAACACATTATGATTGAATGTAATATCAGTGAAGATGTTGTCTTTTTCTACTAAGAATATCACATTGCATGTCTCCATTTTAAAATAATTGGTATAAATACAAAAGCTCCAAGTTCTCCATCTTTCTCTTAATTATAAAACAAGCTAAAGATATATATATATATATATGCTTCAATTTCAGGGGGAGTGCTATCATAAAAAAATACAAATTAAAAAGTACTCCATATTTAGTGAGTGTTGTACATTTATCTTAGAAAATTATACTCATTCGTATAAGAAGGGAGCCTTATGAATAAGATCATCAAAATTAACTTCCTCCTCAAACATCCTAGTGTATACCTTAATATTAAAAAAATAATCATTAAAATTAACTTCCTCTTCAAAACATCCTAGTTTAAACCTTACAACAACAACAACATCAAGCATTTATCCCACTGTGGGGTCGGCCCGGCTACATGAATCCTTTTTTTCTGTTGTGTCCGGTTAAAAGTCAAATTCTCATTCAAATCTAATAAAGAAAGGTCATTTCTAATATTTTCTAATTAATTCTTTTTAGTGTATACCTAAATATTAAAAATAAATAAATTTCATGATCAATGTTCTTAATAGTTTTTGGGTAACCTAAGTTATTGGTATGCATCTTAAAGATTCCTATCATTTAATGATTTTTTAAAATCATTATCAATATATAAAAAAATGCCACAATAAAAAAACAAGAAAGCTGAATAAAAAATGAAACATGAAATGCAACAATAAGATAATATTTTACTAAGAAAATCAAAACTTCAATGAGATTGACTTCCACTGCTGCTTGAAGGAATAACGAAGAAACATGAAATCCCCCCAACAACCAATGTACATGTAATGTCAAGAACCTAGGCACCATATGACCCATGTTATCACATTAAAAAGTTTGTTTGCAATCACATAAATTACAATTATTATGTATTCATTTTGTTGCTTGATGACATTCTTGATGAAATTTGGTGTTTGGATATGAATCTTTATTTGATTGATAAGACAGTGAAAGTCTCCATTTCCTCTGGTGAATGTATTCAGCAGGTTATTGAGCAGGTCTCCCTTATTAATGAAAAATTCAAAGTTTACTTGATAACATTTGTCCAGAAACCATATCCAAGAATGCAAATCCAACAAGGTAGCAATCCCCCAATATATTTGGGGGATTGCTACCTTCAAAAATTCATATACATACAAAAGTATTATCCAGCAACAAATGTTATCAAGTATTTCTACATTTGTAAGGCATTATGACATTAAGATTCCCAAGGTTTAGCCAAGGCTTAGCTTTTTGAAATATTTGTTGGCAAATTATTTAGAACTACTTTTAGAAAAACTACTCCGAGAACTATTTTTAAATGGTTTAGTTGGCAAATTATTTAGAAGATCAATTGATGAGGACATCCGAACATGAAAAATCTACCAGAGAAGGGGCCGACAATCTATGGCCACGATCACACCACTTTATTTTTGAGTTATTTTTTGTATTAGGTTTATTATTATATGTGTATTTGATTTATTATCATATTTTTCCGTTTTTACCCTCACTTGAGGGACTAGTTGTTTGTGATCCTTAGGGGCACTTTTGTCTTTTGGATTTTCTATTGTAACTTGGCTATTTATAACTCCTCTTCTTTGGAGAGGATAATTAATAATTATTATGAGAAATTCATGCACTTGTGTTTTTGTGAGTTTGAGAGCTCTTGTGAGAGTATGAAGTCCCTAGGTGAGGGCGACGTACTACCCACCAACCACAGGAAGGGTCTGGATTAGTGGTCCACCTCCTCTATCAAGATCCCCCTTCTTCTCCACAAACCACCGGCCTCCCTCTCTTTTCCTCCAAACCGTCGGCCTCCACCCTCCACCCTCCTAGCCGTCGGCCCAAGGTCCCTCCATCCCCTTAGCCGTTGGCAACAAAGGCCCTTCCCCTCCCCATAGCCACTAGCCCAAATATCAAATCCTAATCCTAGCCACCGGCCCTAATCCTAATCCTCTCCTAGCCATTGGGCCACACCTCTCCCTTTGCCCCCAAATTTCAAATCCTAATTGTCACTTTCCATAATTAGCGCATCTTAAATTAGGAAGGTTTTCAAATCAGATTTTAATCTATTTAAGATCTGAAACCCCTTTCTTAATTATGAGGAACTATTTTGGAAACTCCTCCAATCAAATCTATTTGAAATTAAATATCAAATTTGAGAGATATTTGACTTGAATCTCTTTCGTAACTTAGGTTGCTTGAATTGGCAAGCAATCAAAGCTCCCTAAATCCACCCCTCCTCTCATAGCTTCCGGCCCCTCCCTCCTTTCCCCCTTTGTTTGGAATTTGGGAATTTGAATTTCAAATTTTCCCAATTACCTCTACCATTAAATCTGAAATTAAAATTTAGATTTTTGGATCACTTTCCTTCCTTAAATAACTTCCCAAATTTGGAAATAGAATTCCCTTCCCTCTTCCATATGGTCAGCCCCTTCCCCTCCTCTCTCCACCTTAATTACTCCTAATCTTCTCCTACTTTCTACTATTACCATCTCTCCAAGGTTTTCCACTACGGTCCAGAAATTTCAGCAAGGCCTCCTTGCTGTCCTGCTGTCTGGAAAGACTCCGTTTGTCGTCCATAATTTCCCACAACTCTTAGTCTGATGTCTACTCATGTATAGCTGAACCAGAACAAGATCACAGCTTTGTTTTCAATGATCAAGGGCTGATTGATACCCTCCGAGCCTTCGTTCTTCGACATCAACTTTGAGAACGATCAATCCATTGAAGACAACATAGAGAGGATCCTCTTCTCCTTCGTCACCAATATCGACCAACAACACCCTCCCATTTAGTGGCGACTTGCTTCTGAATCCTGACAAAGGTAAACTATCCTCCAAGTCTTTTCTCTTCTAAATTTTCCCTTCATTGTAGCGTCATAAAGGTTATGTAGGTTTTCTCCATTTTCACCTATCATTAAAGAGTTGAGTGAGAGATTTTTCATAGTGACTATTCTAAATATTAATTTAGGAAATTTATATCGAAAGCCCCGCATTATGAAAAATCTGAATTGATTGATTATTTTTGTATTCTAAATCTTTGTTGTGTAATCTATTGCTTGATCTAAATCATTACTTTATTGTTTTCAATCACCGTTTAAATCAAGAAAGATTGACTAATTGCTCTTGCTCTTTCAATGGCATATAATTTCAAATGCAACAACATACGCATTTAGTCCTACATCAATATTTTGTGGGCATAGAAGAGAGTTTCTGCCAAAAAAAAAACAATAGCAGATCGATGAGGAGCAATTCCAATATGTACATGCTTTTACCACTTAAAACTTCAGGCCAACAACATCATGACAAAGCACACATAAACTAGGATGGAATTGATGGTCATTGGTCATTTATGTATAAATAATTAAGCAACAATTGATATTTCATTCATCAAAGGAATTGTGATCCGATACAAGCAAAATCCATAACTGAAGAATAATGAGATTTGCACATTCTCAAGTATTCAAATGTCTCGTAAAATAAGGTTATTATACACTAAGACTAAGCACATGAATGTCAAAACATTCCTAGATATATATTATGTTGGTTAGTTAAAAATATGAAGTCAACTTCAAGATATTGTATTTTTGTTTAGGCAACATGTCATCATGAAAAATAAGCAGCAAAATAGCAAATAGTTGTGGCTAGATCCGGTTGACGCTAAATACAGAGCAACAGCTCATTCTGCATGTGAAATTATTTGGGTAAATGTTCTCTAAGACACTATATTTTCTAGGAAGATTAGGGTTTAGGGAATTTGCGCCCCGCCCTCTCCTTAACACGGAGAGTTTTAACGGATTTAAGTTCTAGGGTAAACTTTCAAAAGACGGATTAGATTTGATAGATAAGACACTACCTAGAGATATTACCCTCATTTTACGAGGACTTTATGATCTAAGTTATGGTTTCCTATAGGCGCAAGTCCCTATGATTAATTACCTTTCTCAATAATGAAAGAAAACTTTCGATTAAAACTACTCGTTAAATAGGTTGCAATAATTACCTAACATATAATAACTGTGATTTTAGAGTTTGAATTTAGTTTTGAATTTTATGATTTGAAATTTATCACTATATACTTAAAGTAGGTGTGGGGCACTAAAAATTCGCCCCGGCCTCTCCACGCCTCTTTATTAATGGGAATAGTTTTAACGAATTTAGGTTCTGAGGTAAACTTTCAGAAGACATTAGGCTTTAGATAAGACGCTACCCAGAGATTTTGCCCTCATTTTGCGAGGACTTTATGATCTGAGTTCTTATTTCCTATTGGCGCAAGTCCCTATGGTTAATTACATTTCTCGATAATAAGAGATAACTTTCCATTAAGACTACCTGTTAAATAGGTTGCAATAATTATCTAGCATATAATAGCAGTGATTTTAGAATTTGAATTTAGTTTTAGATTTTGGACTTTATGATTTGAAATTTATCACTGTATACTTAAAGCGAGTGATGGGGGAATGATGATGGGCCCAATCACGATCCTCTGGTTACATCATCGCAGGCTATCATAGTCTCTGGTTTACTCAGTCAGAGGAGTTAGTCAACCCAACCTGACAGAAGGAACCTTGTCGACAGTATGGGTTGCTTTGTCCAAAGATACCTTGTAGATCTAGAGTGAATGTTTGTCTAAAAGGGTGAACTTAAGTCAAACTTAGCTAACAGAGCGCTTTATACCTCATCGAGTGCACCCTATAATTTATTACTCAATAGTTTTTTAACCAACAGGGAACATACGGGCTTTGACCATGACCCTAATATAGTGGTACCATTTTGCGGAAAACCCACCAAGTCAAAGGGCACACGCCTCGTGCCTGCTGATAAGAAATCAATTGAGAATGAATTGTAGTAATACATTCCGCATGACGTCTTCTCTTTGTGAGCTAAAGTTAATCTTCAATTCATCATTCTCGCCAAACCATTGCGGAGTGTGAATGGATTTTAGTTTTAAGTTTTTTATAACGAATCTCATTTTAAAAATTTAAAATTTTAGTAAGATTTGAATACAGCTTTGAATGGTAGATTTTAAAATTTTGAAGGCATTTTGAAAACTAAATAGCTCTCTCAGGTTAAAATTTCATGTCAATGACTATCATCAAGGTGTTTAAGCACTTTTAATAAATCCACGAAGCCATTATCGGATCTCGCATTCAAGAGCTTGATGTAAAGATCGTAACACATGCAGAACTTGCATAATGTATTTTACACTTCCATTAAACTTACATAATGTCTTTCGCATTCTCATTACATTTGTACAATGTATTTTACATTTGCTTATGGATCTTCTATAAGTAAACTTTGACCGTTATTCTTGCATAATATTAATATCGAGCAGCTTGTTATCAACAGAATGAGCCATATTTAACCTAGTAATCAACAATACTACCAAACAACTTAGTAGTTGATTAAATGAGCTTTATCAAGTGTATGAACAAGCAAAACTATTGATTGGCTTGTTAGCTAACCAAATGAACCTCTTATTGAGCTGATTAATGGCCAGTTTATTGAGTTTAAAGATGAGACTTTTAATTGAATGACATACTAATCAAATAAACATTTCGATGCGCATATAAAATAGCTTGCATTCATAAATAAAGTGAATTCATACTCTTCTCGGTGCTACAAGAGGCAATAAATAATTGACTTGTTCGATTGGAGAGATGTATTCAAAAAGAGAATAATGATCATCAAAGATAATGGTTTGTCTTGCCTACTTTAACGTGTTTTGAAGTTATTCTACCTCCCTTTAATCAGTCAATTTCTATTATCATGGCCTTGATTCCAATTTGAGAATACTTAAGGTTACTTGCGTTAATGAAGAAATCATCTTAAGGCCTGGACTAAAGTAATTTCTGTTTATATCATAATGATCATGATTACAATACAAAGAATTGATTAGCGCTAAAATTCATCTTGGAAAAGCTCAATGAGGAGCTCCTTAAAAGAGGATAAGCTATTATGAGGTTAATTCATGTTATATTTCCACTCAATATGTTTTTTTTTTATAACAATTTGCTGACATATTATAATAATATTTTTATGATGTTAGTTTAGTCTCTACCATAATCAATTAATTTGAGTTCAAAATATTGATTGATATTGTAGTCCAGTTAATGTTTATTCCTCAGGCTCATAATTACATACATATATGATTTTATTGTTTTTTTTTTCAAAATTTTATTTTTTAATTTAATTATATGAATATCCACTATTGTTTAAAATTTCGACAATCTCTCGGCGTCCCACCCCCCCATTTAGGGAGTGTCTAGTAGGCACTTGCCTTTGTTTATCCTGGTCGTATCAAACATATGACAGACGTGGGGTTTTCGTATAATTTATTTATCCTACTCGGATCAAATATACAACGAACGCAGGTCTTCATGTCTTCTCGTTCTTCTCCCAGCCGGATCAAAGATACAACGGGCATGGTTTCTTTTTGTACCTGTTATTTAAGCACGAAACAAATGAAGTTATAAAATTTATTGTAGCAAAAGTGATGACAACGGTGATGGGTTGAGCGGCTTGTTCTAACGAGCAGTGTAGGGGAGCTTGTAGGTGGTCAAGAGCTCGAGTGGATGGGGGATCGAGAGATCGGTTGGGGTTGGCCTAGTTACTACGTGCAGCTACTGTGTCGTGTGAGAGAGAACGGGTTGGGTTGGAGTCATGGAAGAAGATGAGGGCACAAGTTTCGGGTTGGAGTAGGAGTGGGCGCGGGCGTAGGTTTGAGGTCGAAGATGTTGAAGCAGGTCACTTGCGTGGACCTGGATTTGGACAAACGTATGAGAGCGATATGGGATGAGATCGCATAGGCGCCTGGATTTGGAGATGTGGACATTGGATTCAAAGAAACGAGAGTGGGGGTCAGAGATGGGACACAGGTCGAGCGGCTCTTGCATGCGGTTCCTGCAAACGAACAGAGAACTTGGGAGAGAATGAGAGATCAAGCAAGAGAGAGGATCTCGGGGTTCCTGTATGTGGCTCAGTGTAAATTGAGAGGTGCGGAGTTAGGTTTTGACTACTGCCATGTGAGAGAGTTACGTGAGTGGGGGAGGTTATAAGATCAGGCAGTGGGGGAGGTTATGAGATTGTGGGTAGTGGGGGAAGTGGATTGGTGGTTAGTGGTCAACAATATGCTTCAATTCGAGGTGAAGTGCTATTATTGAAAAATATCAAATAAAAAACCATTCTGTATTTGGTGAGAATTGTATGTTTTTTTTTTTTTTTTTTTTTTTCAAAATATTGCACTAGTTTTTTTTTTTTTTTTTTGTACCTCAAAATATTGCACTAGGAGCCTTATGAATAAGATTCACTATAAACGACTGCTCCTCTAAAATCCCATGCATCAAATAATATCTTAATATAAAAAAGATGATTTTTCATGCTCAATATTCTTAATAGTTTTTGAGATAAACAAAGTTTTAGGTAGATATTCTAAACATTCCTAACGTTAAACATTTCTTAGAATCATTAACATTACATACGAAAAATATGCCACATCATATTAAACAAGAAAACTAAAAAATGAGACATGAAATGCAACAATATTTTACAAAGAAAATCAAACCTTCAATATGGCTGGAAGAAGACAGAAGGTTGTAAGGATTATGACTATGCTTCAAAAGCAGCAATGGTTGCCCCGGAAGCTGAAGCACAATTCCATACCTAATCCACAAAAAGGAAAATGAATTCAATTGACATAAATCTGATAAGCAGCGATCACACATAGTAACCATCCTACCAAGAAGCGCTCAGTCACTCAATTAAATCCGCATAAAACTAGGCGTCTAGCATGAAAGAAGGAAAAATGCATGTTAACACATGTGCCCTCATTGAGTGCAAAAATATTCTTCATAAACACATTAATAAAATGAAAATTCTTATTAAATCCTTGCTTACTTCTTGCTAAAGTAGTCTTTAAATGTAGCAAATTCGGGTGCATCAAACGAACTATCAGCGGATGAACCAGTTACAACATCAAGAACAGTATAGAGTTTGCCAGTGTGAACCGCCATAACTACCAAGTCTTTAACACTTTGAACCTGCACAAGCTTATCAGCAAGGTGGATGATACTAGACTCATCAGAAACATTACTTGAAACAAATGGAACTAGATTTTTCCACAGTTGATCACTTTCTGCTCCTGATGAGTAAATCATTGACATGAATTCCACCACAGAAAAAGTAGCATCAATTCCATCCCAATTTATATGTGCTTCATCATGATGTTGTTGGCCTGAAGTTTTAAGTGGTAAAAGCATGTACATCTTGGAACTGCTCCACATCGATTTGCTCTCGCTTTTTAGCAGAAACTCCCTCTTCTGTCCACGAGATTTTGATCCTTTAAATAATTTGCCAAACAAGCCATTAAAAAATAGTTCTTGGAATAGTTTTGCTCGCTCCATCTGAGATTAAATTAACACAACCATAAGTAAATTATCGAAATATGGTTTCTGGACAAATGCTATCGAGTAAACTAGGAATTTTTTTCATTAATAAGAGAGACCTGCTGAATATCCAGCTGAATAGGTCCGCATGGGGAAATGGAGGCTTTCACCGTCTTATCAATCAAATAAAGATCCATATCCAAACAGCCAACATCTTCATCAAGAACAGTATCAAGCAACAAAATGAATCCAGAATATTTGTAGTTTATGTTATTGCACACAAACTTTATCTTGTATCCTTGTAAAGTGACAGTACCAGTCTTCTGGTACGCCCAAGTTCCTGATATCGCATGGACAATGGTTGTTCCATGGAGTTCTTTTCTCTTCGTTGTTCCTTCAAACAGGAGTGCAAGTCAATCTCAATTTTTGCACCAAAGATACAGATAAAAACTAGCAGGCTAGTTTTTAATACAAGCATAAAAAGGAGGATAGTATTAATACCTATACCATTGGTATTTTGTTTTGTTTTTTCATCAACCTCAGATTCCAATGGCTCTACAATTATAGGATTAAGATGATCATCTAAAACACCAAGTTGATGCAGTCGCTTACAAGCCTCCAAACAAGCCTGTTGCTTCGCTAGATGAGAATTTTTACAGAAAGGACCAGCTAAGGACCGAAATGCAGCATTGGCTGGTAAAGTAATCGTACACTCATAAGCCCCACTGCAAACATCAAATTGGAAAGCCGGCCGCGGAGTGAAATATCTACAACAAGGGGATGTTGACTTGTTACCATAGTAATAGATTACAATAGAACAACAAAGTATTATGGAGGAAACATTAGTCTAGAAGGAAGACATGATCAATTAAAGCTACCAAGGATAAAAATGTTAAAAGGAAAATATGAACAATTAAAGCTACTAGGGATAATATTGCCCTACTTGTCTCTGGGCAGCTTGTCACAGTATTTATAGATAAGGCTAACACTTGCATCAGCAGTCACAGATGCTCCAGTTGAATCAACGCGATATGTATTTATTTCTTCGCAGCTGAATGTTTTTGGAATCAAAGCATCTTGATCTCGACTAAGAGCAGCATCCATCATTGAATGCCTACTCCTCATAATGTCAAATAACAGGTTCCTTTGTTGAATATTTCCCCTGCAGACATAAAAATATTAAGTTACATCTTAGAGAGTGAGAATCACTACTATAATGTCGGAGAAAGAACAACAAAATAAAAATCAAGAAAAAATGCAAGGATTTCTGACTAAACAAGAGAACTATTCCTTTAGCACTTGTAATCAAAGAATATATATATATGCACCTCAATTAAAACTAGAACTTGAAGAAATATTATTATGAATAAATAAACTTGTCTTTATGCAATTACTGTGTAAGCAAATAATACATCTTACCTTTTGAGTACAATGTAGTTGGAATGTTCGCTCTGTTTAGTGTTGCTCATCATGTGATTATTGAATGATTTGAAAGAAGAACAAGTGAAGGAAGAGATAGAGGACGAGGATGGAGATGTTGATGAGGCGTTGGAGGGAGATGATGTTGATGAAGAGGATGAGGAGCTAGGATAGTGATGTGGAGGAGGTTCCAGTGCCAAGGGTTGGGAGCGCCTCACCAGTTTCTCCATCCTCATTCTCTTGATCTGAAGAATGATTTGAAAGAAGAAGAGGTGAAAGAAGAGATAAAGGATGAGAATGGAGATGTTGATGAGGAGGTAAATATTTTACTTCTACTTTTTATTTCTAGCAAGCAGGATTTCTAGAGTTTTTCAGATCTGGTCACTTTCTTCTATATCGTGGTAAGTAACACATCTTCTTTAAATTTAATGAAGGAGATTACAGTTTTCAATTATAAATGAATGCAATATATATGCAGTTCTCTGTATAGATTTTTTTTTTTGCATATATGTTTGTTTATGTGTTAGCGATTGCAATTTTAGATGGTTTTAATTTGTCAATTTTTTGTAGATTTTGATGCCGGGGTATTTTTATTATTTTTAAATTAAACTTATTCCTAACATACAATTCTCACCAAAGTTAGAATAAGTTTAATTAAAAAATCATACAAAAAATAATAAAAATACCCAAGCATCAAAATGAACAAAAATTTGACAAATTAAAACCATCTAAAATTGCAATCACTAACCCATAAACAAACATATATGCAAAAAAAAAATCTTATATACAGAGAAGCGCATATATACCGCTGTCATTTATAATTGAAAACAGTAATCTCTTTCGTTAAATTTAAAAAAAAATGTTACTTGCTCATCACGATATAGAAGAAAGTGATCAAATCAGAAAAAAACCTAGAAATCCTGCTTGCTAGGAAAAAAAAATGTAAAATATTTACCTCCTCATCAGCATCTCCATCCTCGTCCTCTATCTCTTCCTTCAACTCTTCTTCTTTCAAATCATTCTTCAGATCAAGAGGATGAGGATGGAAATGTTGGTGATGTAAAACCCGAAATTACTATTTTAGGGCATCGCACGTTTTTCAAAGCGCCGCGACGAATTTTTAAGTAAGATTTTCAACGTTAACGGAATTCAACGAAAATAATTTTAGAAAATCCTACGCAAAATTCTGATCATTTTGATATAAATAACCCTTACCTAATTTAGCCTATTTTAGGAGTTAAAATTTAACGAAGTTTCAAAATACCCATTTTACCCTCACTTGTTTCTTAAGACGAAATTACTTAAGCAAAGGCATTATGGACATTTGCAAACCCTTTCTCCCTTAATTGGCAAACCGAAACCCCTCTCCCATCTCATTTTCACGCGTGAAGGACCGAACCGAGCGGAACGAGCGGACTAGGGCGGACGGCGTGCTTCGGCGAGGGCTTTCCGGCGACGATCTTCCGGCGAAACTTTTAAGTCAAAACGAAGAGGACGACGAGAGGAACACTATGGTATAATTATTTTCAAATGAAACTTTCCCGATCTCTAGATTTTTGGAAAAGAAAATTCTAGGGTTTTATAGAATTTTAGAATTTCTTCGAAATCTCTTTGCAAAATCTTTAAGGAATGTTTAGAGGATTGTTTTGGCAATAAAAACATAGAGATTTTGGAGATTTAAAAATGAGGGTTTTTCTTAGATTTTGAAATTTTAGAATTTCCCTTTACTAATGTTGATCCTAAGTTTATTAGAAATGCTTAAATGAAGAAAAATTAGGGTTTTAGTAAATTTTTAATTTTCATGAATTATTTTGATTATTTTAATCCGAAAATTATTATATAGTTATTAATATATGTTAAGGACCAATTTTGAAACAATGATTTGATGAAATTGAAGGTTTATAGATTTTTGAAAATTAGGTATTTATTAAATCCGAAAATTCATATTAATTTAATTAATTATCCTTTAAATGTCGTAAGGAATGGTTAAGAGAAAATGCCGGGTTTGACAATTAGACTTAGGAAAGTTGATTTCTATTGATGTGACACGTTTACTTTATAAACTTTTAGGTGGTGATCATTAAGGTGTGAAGTGAAAGACTTTGTCGAAGTGACGTACCGTATTTTCTTTGAGGTAGGTGTTCAGAACCCAGTTAAATTTATAAGTGCTTTAAAATTTTTATGCTTAGAATGCAATTTCATATAATTATTTTCTTGTCTTGTCAAATATTTTATTTACTGTCAAATGTTTTGATATTCATGCTTTAAAGTACCCTACAGTTTCATGCTTACATTTCATGCATTCTTGAAAAGAAATTAATGTATATGAATAAATGAAATAAATATGAAAGGAAATGGAAAGATTTAAATGGAATAAAATTTTCATGTTACATGTTGATCCGGAAGTACCAAAATGGTAATGGTAAAGGGGCTTACAAAAGCCAAAATGGTAATGAGGCTTGTAAAAGCCAAATGGTAAAGAAAATGGCCAAAAAATTTGACTACGTTCCTGATCAGTACGAAAAAGGGGTACTTCCGGTACGGGTGATATATTTAGCATAATCATTTTGCACTTTGCATTGCATATGAAAAAGAGTAAAGAAAAGAATGAAAGGATAGCAATGTTTATGAAAAAGAAAAATGACATTTTATGTTATGACTTGTCTAATTAAATGAATTAGTTTCTAATTGTAAATGTTTTTAATTTATGCATCTTATGAAATTAACTGTGCTATGAATTACCTGCTGAGCGTTGGCTCATTCCTCGTTTTGGAAATGTTTTCAGGAGAGAAGTAATGGCTGCACGACGACCTTACACTTATCGTCGTAGGGGACCTCAGGAGGAAGAAATGTTCCATTTGTTTTTATGTTTTAAGTCTAAGTTTGAGTTTGTATCTGAGTATGAATAGTAAATGGAGTTTATGTAATGATGTGTTGAAAGTTTTTAGTGGTCTTGAGATAATTGAACTGTTTGGAACTATCTGAGTTTATTGTTGTTAGTAGCTCTTTCTTAGACTGGATGATGATTATGTTGTCTAATTAAAGTTTTTAATTAGAACTGTTTATGTTTTATTATAGTTTTCCGTACGACCTTTTGCTCCCGCCCCGTTAACTCGGGCTAGCCGGGTCGGGTTGTGACAGGTGAGGCGCTCCCGACCCTTGGCACTGGCACCTCCTCGACATCGCTATCCTCCTCCAATAAGTAAATATAAATAAAATATTTTAAAGACAAATGCTTCCACAAAATTTCCTAAGATAAAGGCTACATATCAATTGTTAAATTAACCATGAAAAGAATGTTTTGAAGACTCCTCTACAAGCCACTTCACCCAATTGTCGTTGAGTAGAGGGATGAGATTGACATGACGTATGGTGATGACCAATGCAGCAGGACAATAGTTGGTTAGAACTTATATCATGACGAGTGTTGATGGAATGAAGGATGACATAAGGATCAAGGCACTCAACCCGCAGTTAGATAAATGGGAGCCAAATAGGCTCTAGTAGTAAGGAAAATTCATGGAGCAAGGAAAAGCATTCCTTGGATGAAAAAGTTGATTATGCATGAAAGCTCCAAGAAATGAGACACTGAGATGAAGCATTCCTTCGCCATCACTACCACCGAGAAGCATAGGTAGGTAATGATGATGGCTAGTATAATTATGACGAATGATACTTTATTAAGTTTTCATTGACCCAATATTTTTTCAATGATTGCATCATAAAATTTGAGCAATCAAAAGATCTCGAGATGGATCAACCAGCATGTATAGATGGACTTTCGACTGGTTCACAATGGCTAGGGGAGAGAGAGAGAGTTGAGGATAGGGTTGACTTGTTGAATTGATTTACTTCCTAATGGAAGAGAGAAGACACTTAATAAGAGAACCAAAAGATGTGAATGATCAAAAGATCATCAGGTGGATCACCCGACATGCAAGAGTGGACTTTCGATTGGTTCAGAATGAAAAGTAAGGAAAGAGAGAATGAGGAGCATTGAGTTAATGGGTCAATTTACTTCCTTAAAAAAAAAAGAGAAAGGCATCCATTAAAAAAAAGAAAATACTTAGGAAGAGGGAGACATAAAATGAAAAAAAAAAAGATAGAACACACTTGGGTTTATACTGGCACGGTCAATAGACCTACGCCCACTATACGGGAGAATGCAAGAAGCTTTAATATAAAAAAGAAAAGAATATACTAATTTCCACTAAGTCACTTTTTTCTTAACTCACCAACAATACAGAGAAAAGTTTTGCCCTACAATTACTCTCAAATTATAATTCACATAGTCTATGCTAAAAGCTTGATCTCTTACCTGATATTGGTTGTCTAAGAAAGGGGTATTTATATGCATTCGATGGATTGGAGAGGATCTATTTGATGATTGCAATGTGAAGGCATGTGTCAACCAACTTCAACAAAAATAAAAATAGTGGGACATAAGTCGAGCAAAATAGAGGTTGACTTCACATTGTATGAATTATACGACAAACTTTATGGTATGCAGTTATTCTAGAGAGTGATGTTGATTCATAGCAAAGAGTCATTACGGAAATGGGTGAAAGGTTTGGGGCATAGTTGGCACATCATTCCAGGAGTAGTCACATCACAGCTGATATGCCGAGAAAGGTAGAACCAATTGTTGCAATGCCAACATAGAATTAAAACACATGTAATGAGAATCAATCTAGGCAATACACTCAATGACTTAGGCAATTCTAGTCAATGGACTCTAGCAAGTTAACAGTTTTATAGGCCCAACTGAACATGGATTCAAATTCTTCATTGCTTAGATATTTGAGTTACTTCGCAGAGTAACTTTAAGTTATATTGATTGATCGATTGACCTAGCCTAACCAATAGAAGTGCCTTCTTCAAGTCCTAACACATGGCCGCCGAGATGAGCAAAAAGTTGAGCCGTTATAGTGGTGAATGTTACTCAGCTTGGTTTGTTGAGAGGGAGTGAGGGACGATATGGAGAGCTCTCACATATGGAGGAGATTGCAAAGTCGCATGATAGTATTGGATTTAGCCTCATATCAGAGATATGAAAATTATGTTGATGTACTTACTAATAATCAATCCTCATCCATAGACTTAAGCTTTCAAACTAAAAAAAAAATTGACCACTGGTGTATGAGACCCAAATTTGGCCCACCTACAATCACACTCTCTAACAAAACTAAACTCTATTCTTGTAAACAATTTTTCCAACAGATAAAATTTAAATCTGTAATAAACCTTCTAACAAAGATCTATCAGATATTCGTTGAAAACCACAACAACTCACTCTTTTAAATCCATAATTAAATTTCTTGGAAATTACATATCAGTGTCATGTGGACTTTAACATAAGAAGGGAATTAACTTTCTAAATATGCCAGAGAAAATATACAAGATACTCAATATGCAAAAGTTAACAAACAAGAAAGATCACTACCGTTCAAGCATAATAATGTATTGGGAACCAAATTGGCGAGCTCTCCCCCTCGACTGAACGTAGCTACGAACTGTTTTTGGCAAGTCAAAACGAATGACACATGAACATTCTGGTATATGAAGCCCCTCTTCAGCTACATCAGTAGTGAACAATATATTCACCTACAAAGTAATATTCAGCTCTTCGGTAAAATATTATAAGATTCATAATTTAAAAGCAACATTAACATCAAAGATACCTTTCCACGACGAAATAAGTCCAAGGTATCCTTTTGAGTTTTTTGTGTTAATGCATCTACTGAAGAACCTCCTCCAGTCAAATAAGAAACTTTCAAATTTGATAAAATATTAATTTTCTCAATCATGCACCCTATCACTTTAGCTGTAATTTTTCTTTCAACAAATACAAGGCAGCGAACTTCTCTGGAAGTGCTGAAATTAAAATTTCAAAAATATGTTATTTTTTCTTTTCAATTTAAAAAGAAAATGGCAGCCATCCCCTTACTCAAATGATTGAAAAATACACATCAGCTCGCTCAACTTGGAAGACATATAACCCAATTCCTTGGCTTCTGGACGGCAAGTTCCAGATTTTAGAAGAATGTCATAACCTGAAAGCATAATAAGGTATAATCATATATTTTGATTAACAATAGAATAACAGGCATAGAATGTTAAACCTCAGTATTAAGCTCATAAGAAAAAATGTTAAGAGATTTCTCAAGTATCATATCCCAAAACACAAACACAAACATCTAGATCTGCAATTTTGTTCATCAATGTGCATTAGTTAACTGGCAAGTATTTCATGCACCCAAATGCACATGCGCTCATTCAATCAAATGGGTCTCCCTAAATTCATGCATTTATTTTGCATGCTTGCAGAAGAATCTGAGAGTGAGTAGAAATATTTTACTTTAAGCTAGATAAAATATTGGCGTCCAGAACAGTGAGTTGAAATATTTTCCTTTTGAGTTGATGCAAAAATGCAAATTGTTAGGAATCAAAGAATATTCAGTCATGATATTATTAAAAGCATAAGCAGGTCAGAAAGGCATCACAAATATATAATTCAATAGATATATTAAGAAAATCATAAAGCTTTCTGGAGCATAATTCAATATGCTTGTACTAAATAGCAAGGGTGGTTGATATGAATATGAAATGAAAGGAGAAGCCGTCAGGTAAAACCAGAAGTAAAACCATTTAAACCATCATTAATTAGAAAAGATATAAGGAGTATCAAGAGAAAACAAGATAGAAGAGGATAAGATTATACCTTCAGGTAAACTTTCGTTAAATAAATTCCTAGACTGCTCAACAAAGGATTTGCATCTTTCCAAACACTCTGCAGCAAAATCCTTGGAGTCTGCAGAATATGGACGAAGGATTTTCTCTGAACATATTTTAGTAGCCTGTTGCAGGGGAATTTATAAATAACTAAGATATTTTCTGTTACACACAAACATTTGTTGAAAAGTGTACCAATTGTAAAACCGTTATGCTTTCAGCAATAGCTACTAATTTTATAACTAGCAAAATTGCTGAATATAGGTCATTATGTAGGCTTCCATGTTTTTTTTAAAGTTGTGTAAACCTAGTGATATGGTTAATATGAAGGCAATGACATCAGATACAAACAAGCAATACCTCACTGGCACAAACCAATCCAAGTTCATCCAGGCAATAACAAAATTTTGCATGCCATCTGGACAATCTCATTCTGGATCTTCTCAGAATATCTTCAGAGTCACTATAATGATGCAATACAGAGCTACTCAAAGAGATAACAGCAGCATCAAACTGTTACAATGGAGGAATGATAAAAGAAGTAATTGTTTCACATATATTCTTAACTAAAGTTAGAGAAAAGTAGTAAGAATACAACTAAGGGGGTAATTAAGACCTTTTTCAATAACAATTCCAGCTTCGTTTTTAAACAATGATGAATAAACAACTCGGGATCATAATATATATTAACTTGTGTTGCAGAAGGAATATATACATCCATTTCACTCCTGTCAGCAACTGTGTATATCTGTAAAAAAAGAATAACTTAGCTCAATGAATTTAAGCTCAGGCAGTAGAGCGGCATATATTGATTGTAGATGAAAATTTCATTAGCAACAACGTCAAGCTTTTATCCCACTACACGGGTCGGCTACATGAAAATTCCATCAACTAACTGATATAAGAAGCACTCTAATCAGACATACAATGCATATTTTTTATTTAGAGGCCGCAAAATTGATTTGAATGTTTGACTCAGTGCTTAAGAAAAAAATTCAAGATACAATTTACCTTTGCATCTAAAATGCTTTCAAGTTCAGAAAGCTTATCTTCACATTCCATAACTGACGAAACACCTGATATGAACATTGAATCTAATTATGATGTATAAATGCATATGATAACTACAAATCAAATTTGAAATTGAGAACGCAAGGACCTAGAAAGAAGAAAAAAAACCAATTTGGAAATTAGGGTAGATTAACTGAAGCTTGCCTTTTCCTATAATAGGTGATGCTGTCATTCCAAAAATTGTTGGCCTTTGTAGAGACTTGTGATAGAATTCCTGTACAATATTAGATATACTGAAGATTATCAGGATCATTATGGGAATAAAGTCTAACAAAAAGGTAAAAGATCAAAACTTTCTGCAAATACCTTCATTATCCTAGTATAAGGATGGTTACCAGTGGCGCGATGGCACTCATCAAACACCATCAATCGCACCACATTCATTGGTAAGAAAGCTTTTCTTAATGAATCTAATAAAATTTGAGGTGTCATCACCATTACCTGTAAAACAGAATTAACATGATATGGCCATTTGATTGAATGTAAAATAGTTAACAGCACTTGATAAGCACATACTAGCCCACAGATAAATATTGTTCCTTGAGTGGCTAGGCACCCCTAGCTAGCTTTATTTGCTTTCTTGTTAACTTAATTTTTGTAAGTACTGTTCTTTTACCCTTTTCTTGTTACTTTTTTGTAACTTCTAAATTTACTTAACTTTCATTCAAACAAGATCACTAGGAATTTGCAAAGCTTATATTGATTTGTTCTTGTCTTAGGAGACCTCCCATGCTTCCATTGTCCTCAACCACTCCCGAACTGCTCGTCACCCTCAATCTTCCTCGAGTCCCTCCTCATCACACTAATCTTGCTCTTTCCAAATAACTCACACACCCGTCCTTGTCTCTAATGCCAGTGACCTTCCCCAAGTAATCTTTTCATAGCTGACATCCCTAAGCACCGTTTGTCACAAATGATCATCCCACAAGCCCTCCACACCACACTCAACCCCACCACTTCAAGTCACCTTCCGCCCTAAGCCCTTCAATACACCTTTCCTGAACCTGGCCGGAGCCCGGGGAAAAAAAAAAAAGGGGGGGGGGGGGGGGGGGGGGTGAGAGAGAGAGAGAGAATAAAGAGAAACATTTTAATGTATTTGAAATGAATTCAAAAAAATTGTTCAATGCATTTGATTTACACTAAACCAAACAACATCTACATTTCTAAGATGCATGCATTTTGTTACACTGCATATCAAACATTCATGCATTTTAAAAAGCATCCAATCAAACAGCCATTGAGCAGAAATCAATACGAAAATGGAAAGGAAACTCTTACATCGCCCAAATGAAAAATAAATCAAATGTACAAATACTCTGAAAAAACATAGAACAATATACCAAGCCATCAAAATAATCTCTTTATTCACCCACAAGAGAGACAAAACAAAAAAAAAAAACATAATCAATTATAGAAAAAATAATAATTTGGTAAAGACCGCAAAGAAATTAAATCAACTCCAGTAATCAATCAGTCAACTAAATGCCTCATACAAAATACAACGAGGCGTACATACTTGGTAAGTAGAGATCTCTTTCTCCCAGTCCTTCTCATCCCACTGATCAATCCCCTTCTCCCCATAGTAGCTAGCAGCTTTAAGATCGGTATGAACTTTTATCACCTCATATTGCTAGGCCCACAGAAAGCAATGAGAGTATAACTGAATCAATATCAAATTCGCCAAAAACCACACAAAAAAACAACCCATCTTTTTGCCAAATATAACAAAATCAATTTTGTTCTCAAAAAGCAAAAAACCTGAGTGACAAGATGTACAGTAGGAGCAAGGAAGACAATGAGGCCCCTATCCCCCTTCAACCTAAGGTCCTTCCCAATCTCCTTAATCATCATCACCGCAATCATGGTCTTCCCCGCGCCTGTGTCGAGAACGGCGATGGTGTTCCTCCGCATTGCCACTTCGAACACCATAACCTGATAGCTGCGACGAAAAGAGAACAAAAAAGATCAAGCAAGTGAAGACAGGAAAGACAAAGAAGATAAAGAGAAACCTTCGGGGCTCGAATTCCGTGAAGCATCTCTTCTGCTTCTTAGCGTCCGGCTTGAACCCCTCTTCGTCATCATCGACTGACTCCGCTGGCCTTTTAGAGGGGTTTTTAGGTAGAGAAGCTTCCATTGCGTGAAGAGGGTTTTAGAGAAAAGACAAGAAAAATGGAAGTAGACAGTAAGCACTGTGAGCACGCAGGTGGCGAGGCCTCGCCGTCCTTTGTCGTCGGAGGGCTTATATATATAGGGTTCTTAGAGATGGGCCCGAAAAGGAAATATTCACGGAAAAAAAAATTGTTTAGAAATTAAAAAAAAAATGAAAGATAGTAAATTTATTTTTAAATAAATATAATATAAATTTTCTAACATATAGAAATTTTCAAAGTAAATTTAATAATTGTATATATTTATTATGATCAAAATTATATCAAATATGTTAACATTAATTTTTTTCAATTAAAATCATTTATGACATAAATATTATTCTAAGTATACAACATTTATAGTAAAAAATTATAACTATAATATATCATCATTATCAAGTATATTTTTTAATTATTATCATTTATTGCCAATATTTAGATACCATTACATCAGCATATTATATTATAATTTATTTGGGGATTTATATACATATAAAAAAATTCTTTTATATATATATATATATATGATACTTAAATCTTTAGATTTATTTATGTAACACTCTACCTTTAAATTGCATTAGAAAGCATGCATGAAAATATATATTTTACCTTAGATAAATTAATATTAGAGATATTTTGTATATGATTCAAAGATTAAACTGTTAACTAAGTAAATATAAAGATTCAAAATTTTAGATGTATAATCATATAAGAATTTTGAAGTAACATATCAAAGCTTTTCGTCACCTGCTCGCAACCACCTGTCCATTAGCAGCCACTAGCCACCACCATTTTCAACCTTTATCACTAGTTGTTGCCATACCTCTCCACCTATCGCCACCAGTGCTGAGAACTACTACCCGTCATCCCTCACCACCATGAGCTGCCAATGTTGCTGACCACCATCCTTGGTAGCCACAACCCACTGCTACCGAAAGTCACCCTCATCACCATCATTTATATATGATCAATTATTATTTCAAACATCTATTTTTTGCTTTACCTTCATTAAATTTTTTTTTTAAAAAAAAAAACAAAAGTAAACTCTTGCATTTGTAATATACTCAATTAAACAACTCATAAGAATACTTAACTAAACAACTCACAAGTATTTTTAATGCACTATTTTTTCCTTCATTTTTTTTACTATGCATTCCTTTTTCATTAAACAAATAGCCCCTTAATAAAAGCATTACATTCAAGATTTCTTAAGGGCATCTCCAACCGAACGGCAAACACTTGTTTGTCGTTCTTGCTTTGCTCCAACCGATCTCCATTTTTGACGCCATTTGATCGCGGATGAACAGTGCGACGCCAATATTGGCGTTGCTCTGTTCATCTGCGGCATTTTCTTCTCTCTACCGAACAGCTTGGGAAGAAAGGCGCCAACGAAAACGACCATTTTAGCGGCAAAATGGCGTTGGATTGGAGATGAAACACGGCATTTTTTTGATTTCCCTACATTTTGGAGTGAAAAATGACATTTTCGGTTGGAGATGCCCTAACACTATATAATAGCAGGCATTCAATATCACACATAAGTTCCATAGATCAGACTTCATTATGTATTTTTCCTCTCCTTTTTTAATTTATGTTAGAGTTTAGCATTTTCATATTGATTTGTATAAATAATAAATGTGGGTTTTTCTTATTCTGTTCATCTTTGTTGGTGAGAAAAATAATTCTTTGCAATCTATTATTGGTAAATATTGGATGGAATTTTTTATCCATTTTAAAATTATGTGAAAATTTTCTTTAAAGGAGAAAAATGTGTAAGATTATATTTTTGAAACTCACTGGAAACTAATAAATTGAAATTATTAAAAATATGATTAAAAGTTAGATATTTTACAAATACACATCTCATATATTATAACATGGATTTTTATGTTGAGTATTAATAGGCAAGCTACTAGCAAAGTAAGAAGCTTATTTACATAATTAGTGACTTTCTAGGACATAAAATTCATCAATAATAAGTGATTTATTGAGACATTTTATGACAAAAAAATAGTGAATAACCAAAAGAAATTGTAAATTCTTTGTTTCATTAAAATTTTGATGGATTTTTGGCATTCAATGACTTGATGAATTTTCTAGGGCTAAAATTGCTCCCAAAATACTATACTAGTCAAATATATCAGGGTCTCACTATTTTTTTATAGTACAATTCACTGATTTTTGGTATGCCTTTACCATAGTCTCAAATATTGATTATTGGTATTCATCAAGCCACTGACTATAGAGAACATTGAAAGTCATACAATCATGGACATTCTGGTTGATCATTTTCTTAATAAGATTCGAAACTAAGGCTTTGTTTGGGACAACCTTTTTATTGCTTTCAAAAGCAGTTTTCTAGCTTAAAGATTTAATGGAAGCGGCGAAAAAGCAATGATTAAAAGCTGTCCCAAACGAAGCATAAGAGATTGAGAAGACATATACGATGGTTAACAAATTTTAGACAATGGTAATGATGGGCATCAAGGTTAATATGATGCATAATTCCAGTGGTGATGATGAATAGCGCCAATGCTGATGAACACCCAGCTATGATGATGAAAATAATTATAAGTCAAAGGGTGTTGATGATACTAGCATTAATGTGGTCAACAACAAACATTGATGATGATCAATAGCTGATATTGGGTAATGATAAGGATAGATTTGAAATTCTCAATGAATTTAAAAATTTTCTTTATGAAGTCATCCAATATATGTGTGAAAATATAATATACATTAAAAATTTCAAGAAGGGCATTTTGATAATCACTATAAAATTTTTAAAAATGGCATCAAATAGTATAAGCATATCTTTTTATACCATGTTTTTTTTTTTAATCTCAATTCTTCATTAGGTGGTCTTGGACAAGTCAAATTTGTCATGTTAAGATACTCATTTCAACAAATAGCACAAAAAATTTAGATGATATTTAATCCCTTAAATCATTTTGAAAAAATTTTAATTGTGTTTCATAGTAATTAATTTAAGTATATTTGTATTCAGATGTAAATGTTGTTCATATCATTGTATTTGTCTTATCGAACTGCACTTACTCGATTATAACTTTATTGAAAATACAAAAAAAAATGATTTATTTGAAACTTATGGCCAAAATACCTAATCCTTTTAAATTTTAAAATAACTTTATTTAAAATAAATTCATGATATCAACTACATACTTAAATTGCGAGAGATAATCTTTAGAAGAATGAACCGCTCAATACCTAAAAAATTATCTGAAATGGCCAAATCATTTATTTTAAAGTGAGAAATGAATTCAGACTTCTACACAACAATATCATTAATATCATCATATGTAATCACCATATCATCAACATATAAGAAAAGCAAAATATGTCCAATAGGAGTGCGCTTGAGAAAAAGGGTAGTGTAATGGTCACTAGGGTGAAAATTAAGTTAGATAATAAGCATAGTAGAAAACTTCTCAAACCAAGCACAAAGTGGATGTTGATGATTATATAATCTTTCTCAAGTTTAAGGTTAAGAGAAACACCTGGAGAGTGGAACCATATAGACATCTTCCTGAAGGTTGCCATTTAAGAAGCCATTCTTTTCATATATTTAAGACATATGTCACTAAAAGACTAATGCTATCACAAAAATAGTATAAATGAAAATCATTTTTATAACACGAGCAAAAGTCTCATCATAAATTCATAATCTATATCATTGTAACAACTCAGAGTTCTTAAATGAATTTATTTGAAAAAAATAAATATATGAAATTTGTAAATTGTGGCGATGCAGCATTGTGATTTTGAATACAACGACTCTAAGGGGAGCTGCGCTATGGAGTTAGAATTCGATGTAGCGGAGTTGATGCTCTCTATTTTATAGTAACTCTGAAACGAGCATGTAGTGTTGCAACACCAAGTTGGAGAGACACGGCGCTAGGCCCTAAAAATATTATTTTTTAATATAAAATTTTCTCTGCTCAATCATTCCTCAGTCTCTCCCTCTCTCTCATTTTCCTTGCCGGGAAAGGAAGGGAAGGGGAGAGGAGAAGGGAAAAAAGAAGAGAGAGAAAGGAAAGAAAAAGCTTCTGAGATTTTTTTGACTGTCATTTTTATTACAAAAAATTATTCTGATCATTGTAGGTAACTTCTATCCAATCTTTATTTTCGAATATTTTGATTCTAGATTTTTTTTTTTTTTGTCTAAATAGATATGTATTGCGATTTCTCATATTTTTGTGACTTTTATCGCATAACTTTTAGTATATTATAATAGTGATTATTTTGGTCATTTGAAAGGATGGTTTTGTATTTTTATAAGTTAAAATTGTATTCATTTCATTTTGTATGATTTTGAGCAAGAATAGTATTTTGGGCATTTTGATATGATTATATAGTTAATGAAAATATTGTGAATGAATATGGGCATATAAATGAGTAATAGTTGGTCATTATTACTTTACAGTATTATGTGTAAAAAATAAATATGAAGGGCTGGTTCATTGTTGAGATTGGCTGGAGACTATTTTATATATGTGCAGGATGGTAGGCTGACAAGCTTTCCTTTAAATACTATTAACTTTTGGTGATATCTTCTACTGATTTACATGATTTACTGATTAGGAGTTATAAAAAATAATTACAATATTGATTCGAGATTAATAAAAGTCACATGAATACTTAAGAATATTTAATGGAAACATACTTCGCAAACCAGAATTCCTTACCTGTTTAATATAATTGCTTGTACATGTACATAAGGCATTGATTTATTTTTATTGATTTATTGTTACTAAGCATGTGATTAAGATGTAGATTTGAGATTAATACAAAATAATTGAACATCATGTGCACTTTTATACACTTCTTTGATAATACTGCATTATCATAAATTTCTGACAGTTTTCATAGATACTTTTGTTTTATTTATTCATATGATTTTCTTACTGTTTGGATAATACTGCTATGACATTTGATTAAAAAATGATGGTTTACATCCTTACCCTCAAGACTTAAGTTGAAAGAATAACATCTTTTTATCCTCGAATTAATATATTATAGCCATTTTATTTTATATTAATTAAACAAGCGAAAGCATCAATATATCAAATAATTTATTAATATTCAAAATACATATATGTTAAGTGTAAATTACATACTGCTATTATATTTGAATTTTAGTGAGAATGTGTTGTTTAGTTATTTTTTTATAGGGAATATTGAAAATTTTATGAAAAATACAAAGTGTCAAATAGCTCCGCGACACCAGATGAAACAACACTGTTGTGTCCAAATCAACCACGTTGAAGCACCATTTTGGGACATGACAACACCATCCTCTATGTTTGTGAGCACTATAGGGGCATCATAGTCAACGCTGCTGCGTTGAGATCGTCACTACATTAAACATTTAGCTTGGTAGTGTCGGGTTCTCGGGAAAATGATTATCACAGAGCTATAATTCAACGCCGCAGCATCAAAAACTCCACATTAGCGCCATAACCCTCAGATTTCCAAAGCGCCATGGCCGTGTACCAATTATAACTTCCTAAAAGCCATGAACAACTTAGCAAAAGGATGTGACTATTCAATTAGTAATTATTCCACATCACCAAGCACCGTAGTGGAACAAACCTGTCAACCGAGGTGCTAATTCAACTTTAAGCATTGCGGTGTCACCTTGTCAAGCGTTGTAGCACTTGAGGCCATTTCTATGTTTTCCTATAAATAGATGTTCAATTTTATTTATAAAAGAGTTCAGTCACTTGAGTAAAATTGAGTACACTTTCAGTATACTTCTCTAGTACCCTCTTAGAGTAAAACCTAAGGGAGGATAGGGAAGTGCAAGAAACAATCTCTAAGAGAGTTTAGACTATGTGTGTATAAGCAACAATGTAATTGGAGAAAGGAGTGTATAGAAGAAACTTCAATCCTTTCCAATGATAAAATTCCATTACTTATCTTGTACTTTGCCTTCTATGAATATGATAAAAATTAGTTTGCCTACTAATTCTTCTATGTTTGGCTAAATCTCTTATTTTGGATTGATGTTATAAAGAGCATATTAAGTACTAACATATATTCTTTTACTCTAATGAATTAATGGATGTTTTCAATATATTTTGTTCTTCATTTAATGCATAAAATGGTCATGTGTATAGTTAAAACTTAGTGTGATATATAGCATCGACGGAGGAATGCAAGAATAATCAGGAATATTAAAAATAAAATGTTGGCATGCCTAGAGATAGGATGTTTAACTGTTCAAGACTCTATGCATATAATTAAATTATAGGAGATTAGCCTGTATACTTTTCATGCCTACAAGCTTAATAGAGATCTAGGAATGTATATGCTTTGATCCACGTCTAAAATTAATAGTCTCATTAGAAAATATATGATTTTTTTTAGTTAAAACCACTAAAGGGGCTTACACGTTTATATAAAAATGTTGTTACAAAAGTCCTTCAAAAGGGACAAATCGCTTACTAAATGCTCAAAAGAGCTACAATATAAAATAAAAATAAACCTACTGAGCAATGAGTCCCTATCTAAGATACAATAATAACAAAAAGAAAGACAAATCAGCACAAGTGAAAATCAACCACCCTAACACAAACCAATCCAAAGCATCCTTCTTCCAAACAACTAAGTAGTTAACCTGCATAAAAAAAATAACCTACAAAAAACAACCTCAAAGAAACAAAATAAGCAACATCTGATAGAACTAAAAACAATAAAGACAAGAGCATAATTTAAAAAAGATTCCCTCCAATACCAATAGTCCTAACGCCACAAGAACAACCACAACAACAAAGCCCCCACTAGCCAGCCTACAACACAAAACACACAGACCCCCTAAACCACCTCAGCCCACCCAACACACCAAACAGCCACCAAACCCAAAATAAAGCACACCACCACACAAAACCAAAACAACCTAGAAATAAAACCCCACAGCCAAGCCAGCACAAACAACAAACAAAACCCCCCAAACCAACACAACCCACCCAACACACCACCAGACACAACCAAACCAACCTAGAAATAAACCCCAGCCCTCAAAACAAAAACCACCCCCCACACACCCTACATCAAACAAAACAACCCCCACACCAACAAGTAACACAAGAACTAAGCACTAAAGGGAATCCAAATCAAATTACCACTCAAAAGAACAAATTATTTTCTCAAACAAGTTAAATCAGATTTATCTAATCTAATCAAACCTTTTAGTAAAAAAGGAATATTCAAATTATCAAAACAAGTTAAAGAAATCAACTCAGCTCCCATCTGGACCAGAAAATTAGCACAAGCATTATCTTCTCTCCAAATATGAGAAATAAAATAATCAACTTGAGAAAGCATACTTTCAATATCTCTAAGCAGATAAACAATATCTGCATTACCAAGTTTAGAACAAATAAGAAAATGAATAACTAATAAAGCATCTACTTCAATCCAAAGCCTTAAAATCCCCTAGATAAGGCGATAAGGCAATTTTTAAAGCATGATAGAGAGCCTTTAATTCATCATCCAGGACAAAATAAAAAGAAAGAGGGCAAGAAAAACAAATAAGCAATTTACCTTCCTTGTCTCTCAAAATACCACCACAACCACACTTACAATTTGCCACCGAACCATCAATATTAATTTTAATGAAAAAATCCCTCGGCTTTCTCCAATAGACAAACTTAAAACAAATATCAGTCTCATTGTCAATAATCTTAAAATAAAGTTTCTTAGCCATAGCCTTACAGCCACAAAAATGACTAATCTTGAAAAGACCAGCATTAAAGAGATTAATAATCTTATCTTAGGCTTTAGCAATAATTCTCTTATGGTTCATAGGAATGTTTCTATACTTGGCATCATTCCTATCCATCCAAATAAACCAAATGAGAGTAACAGCCATAACCACTTTATTGTGCCCTCTAGCAGTTTTATGGAATAAAGCCATAAGAAAATAATTAAACAAGAGATGACCCGAAAAATAACAGGTATTAAAAAACTCATCATACCAAAGCCAAATTTTAGCAGCAATAGCACCATTAATAAAAAGATGATCAATACTTTTAATATGATATCAACACAAACATTTAGACGGTAAATAAAACCCTTTTTTCATCAGAATAGAATCCACAGAAATGTACTTTCTAATGATTCTCCAAACCAGACATAATAAGAAGTTGGAATATTTTTACTCCAAATTCTATCAAAGATAACAATTACATCATTTTTCTCCCTAATGTAATGCCAAACATTTTTAAAGATAAAAGAATCATTATAAGAAAGTTTAAACATAATCTGATCCTCAATACCAGCAAAACAACTCACCTCCTTAATTTTATTACCAATTTCAGCCGGCACGAGTTCCAGAATAGTATCCATATCCCAATTATTGTTATTAACAAAATGCTTATATATGTAAATATCATTTTTTTCTAATGAAAAGAAGAATTTTCTAATTCTTCTTTTCATTAGAAAAAATAAGATATTTACATATATCATTCCAAAATATTTATTAAAATTGTATCGACTATACAACTTATTTTTATTCAGTGATAAGAATTCAAAAATATCATTTTTGTTTCAGTAGAATAACTTATGCAGTTAGAGTGAATAGTAGTAGTTTTATTGCAAGAAAATATGATTCTTCCTCATGAGTTCGACAATATACTTCATCATTTTATTACTTGATTTTGCATGCATACTTTTATATATTTAAATAGATTTAAATATATAATCTATCGCGTGCTGGTGGAGTCTGAGTCGCGAGTGCGCGGCAATGGGCAAGCCAATGGGTCCGCGAGTGCGGGCAGAGTCGTCTGCGGGATCGAGTGCGAGCAGAGTTGCGACTCGCAAGCGTGGCAATGGTAGAGTCCATGGGATTGTGGGAGTTCGGGCGGAAATCCGGAGTTGTCTCCGACTTTCGGGTCATTGTCGAGTTGATTTCGGATTTCCGGCTCAATCCGAACCCGACCCTTTTGAAACGGGTTAAAAATTTTAACCCAACCCGTTTGCTAACCGGGTCAACCCGAACCTAGATTTTTTTGGGTCAAGTTTGGGTTGGGTTTTGGGTTCTGTCAAATATTAACACACCTACTCTCATCCTTAATTGTGGAAGAGGTGAGGTAATGGGTTGCCTTAATGAACCTAAGGAATGTTGATTAAACATCCACATCAGCAAGACATCCTACAATGCCTTAAGATGAATCAAGGAGATACTCCACACAAATGATGAGAATATTCTCACTTCGGGTCATTAAGAAGGGAAATTTTTTTGCAATATCATTTTAATAGAAAAGTTATGATTAATAAAATAGTAGTTATATGTACAATAGGAAATTTCTCATACATGATAGCTTTTTTAATCTTTATATTATATTTTCTGATTTACCCTAGGAGTACTTAAGCATGTTGTTGCATGGTTTATTGGAATGAGCTTGCATGGATCACACATTGGGATGGACTCCTTTGGAGTATTGTTGACACTGAGAGATTGATTATTCACAAACTAAGGTTCAGCTGATTCATTATAATTAAGGAAACTTCAGTAAGCCATCCAACTTGATTATGTCAAGAGTATGTTGCACAAGCATTTATCAAGAATGCCAAGCATAGACATCATTCATGAAGCATGTTATCCCAATATCATGTCAAAATTTTATGGCTACAATATGCGTCATAATTATATTAGGAGGGGAAAATCCTAATCTTTAGGAATATTATGTTAATTTTGTGATGAGGTTACTATTAAGTTGCTCCTTAAAAGAAGGAGCTATTAACTCCCCCCTATAAAGGAGGGAGAGCGGGGGGGGGGGGGGAAATATGGAGGTGATGGGGGGGGGGGTGGAAATATGGAGGTGATGTTGAGTGAGGAAGATCATCAATCCTATGCTAATGCAATGTTAGTTTTCAAAATATGTTTTGTGAGCATCAATATTGATACTTATGGAGCGATGATTAGGTTCTTCTTTTTAAATCTCCCCCTCCTACGTAGAGGAATTATCAGTGGGTTATTAGAGTGAAATCCCTTAAGTTTTAATAAGCTAAACTCTTAAACATTGAGGCACCTTTTGGTTTAATAGTTGAAATTTTATTAAGAAAATTTGCAGTTAAGTGTGCTCATCTCATAATAATCCTGGGATAGGTAACCTCCTAGAAAGTTACACTAACGGGAAAAAACTATGAGGCCATTATGCCAAAGCGGATAATATCTCGATAGTTAAGAGTTTGAGTTATTACAAATTGTATTAGAGTAATACACTAGCTGGAAGATGGGAAATAAGTGTCATACAAGAAAAAGTGCTACTCCATAGGAGCCACCTTTTGAACCCTATATGGGATAAAGTACTACATAGCGGGAGTAACCACTTGAACTTGTAGGGGTCAACTCTAAAATTCTATATACCTGGTGGATGACTCTAAGTAAAGATGGTGACAAGGGCATCAGTTACTTAAGTGAGGGAAATTGTGAAATCCTTTAAGTAAAATAGGTTAAACTCTTAAACATTAACGCACATGTTTGGTGTAATGGTTGGTATTTTATTAAAAAACTTTGCAGTTAAGGTACCTTTAAACTATCTATGACTATACAAAAATCAACATAGAGAAATACCTATAATCTCCTATATGATCCTGAACTACTAATTAACAATCTCCTTCTCTTTTCTAGATCATAAAAACTAGAAGCAAAACCATATTGAATTATAACAACTTAGCATGCCACACAAACCAAATCTAATTTTTAAAATTCTTTTATTGAATATTTAAAGCAAATAAATATAATCTAATAAATCATTATACCATGAAATGTAATAGGAGCATAACTGTTATCTAATTATTTAAATAATAATACTAAGCAGATAAATAAATTATAATTTATATCATAAAGCAGTTCATATCACATTTTTTGGACCCAGATAGAATCTCAAAGGATTCAAACCACTTATGACTCCATTTTGTGCTTATAGCACAAAAACATACTCGTAGACACCAAAATATAACTTATAACCATCACAATGTATCTTATAGACAGCATAATATTCCCTGATATAGATAGAATTTTAAATAATTCTGGCTCCTTGGGGATCTCAAAAGATATAATGTAATCGCATATATACATATATCATCACATTATAGCAATTAAAGAGTAGGCAACATAAAATCCTATTAGGCAAAAGTACATATTTTCAAAAAATTATTAAATTATTAGAGATTGTATAAAATAATATTTTAAGACTTTTATCGTACTACCGCGCTATTTTTTATATTTCAAATATATTTCTATTTAATAAAAACCCCACAAATTATAAAACCCCCGTTATAAAATTTCTAAAAAATATTCAAAATATACATAATTGTAATCTTTATAACATATAAAAAGTTACGCAATGAATGCTTTACTATTGCAAAGTTATATACCTTTTGCTAATGGAAACAGAAATATGATTGAAAAATTAGAAAAAAAAACTTCATATTTTTAAAAATTAAGATAGACGTAATGTTACCGACCTTTATCCAAACAACTTTCTAAACTGGGCCGGCGGCTAAAAAATCCTCTTCTTCCTCTCAAACTCCTCTTCTCATGTTTTTTTTTTTCAATCGGGTTAGAAAATGTCAATCCAAATTCTGATCCTATAGGTGTCGCATGTGTCCTCTTGAGAAGTTACACTAACAGAACAAAATCATGAGGCCCTTAGGCTAAAATGAACTATATCTTGATAATTAAGAGTTTGGGCTATTACAACTAGAGTGTCCTTCAATTTTAACTTTAAATGGATGCCAGTTTGTATTCCTAAAAATTCCTCCAAAATTCAACATATTGCCCATCAAGGAAATGAGTTATTCGCTTCCATTTAAGGGTATTGCTAGGATAGTTTACATCAATGAAGGCATTCTTAGTTGAATTGGTGTAGCAATACTATTTGGTTATCACTACACTTTATACAGGCTTGATTCCACTTCAATTATGCTTAGTCAAGGAGAATGCCAAGATGTTGCTATTCATTCTCCAACTTCTAGGAGTTGGTTCCACTAAGGAGTTCAATATGTTCATGGTTCCTTATCAGTGATGAATCAAGGTTGGGCTTCTTTGTAACAGTGTTTAGTGTGTATTGAAAATTTCTTATAAAAGGTCAAGGTGATGAGAGATGAAGGCACTTTGGAAACACTAGTGGTGGCCATATGGGGAGAATTTTAATTCCTCATAAATATAGATAAAAAATTGTAATATTAAAGTGTGTTTTTGGTTCAAACTTCATGCATTATGTATTAATCAATGAATGTTAATAAAATATATTATTTTCTTAGAAAACATGTTTGAATGTTATGTGAGATTATGATATTTTTAGTGAGTAAGACTGTAAAGCATACTATATTATACTTAGATCATTAACATGGTTGATTTGAGACATGAGTGCTCTAGACATTTTGCTTGAGAAGTATGATCATAGTGAATGTTTGTTCTTATGACCTTGATAAAAGGTGTCCATATGTGGGACATAGTTATGATCTCCTGGTGGATTATAGGGTGCAAGCAAGGTGGGTGGTTGTATGATGACGTGTCATACTTTTTTCCATTATTTTTTAGTCATTTCTCTGCCCCCCCCCCCCCCCTTCTTCAAAATGGAGCCTATATTTTTGAATCTTCACTTATGGATGAGGTGTTGTCCACATATATTATCATTGAGCATCTTCTATGTTAAGTTTTTGGGAGGACTTCATTACTTCATCACTCATGTTGATTCCCTTCTATTGCTAACAAGACTACCTTCTTTTACTAAAGAGAGGAAGGATATATATTTCTTCATGTCCTTCAATAAGCGATGGAAGTGTGTAGCTAACTATTCCCAATTATATCACCTAGAGGCCTTCAATATTTTTTTAAGCCTCACTTGAGCTAGAGACAATGATATAGAATTGGGGAAAAGGAGATTGAGTGATTCTATATCTAAAGGATCCAAGTCACTTAGGTTAATAATGGAGTGCTTATGTGATGTTGATCCCCACTCCATTGTCCATCCAATGAAATGTGATTGCATTATGGTGAGCCGAAGCACACTAGAAGATTTTATTACTTGAGCATAGAGGTTGAAAGTGTCTCAAGTCTCTCCTATAAGAGAGTGGAAAGAAAATTGAAAATGCAACAATACAAGAAGATTAAAAGTGACAACTTCGAGGGAGGTGCATCAACAAGAACATGCAATCAAAGTTCTTGAGTATTTGTAATCCCACTATCAACATAATTTCTCTTTCATTTAAAAATGTAGTAGAGGTGGAGGTTGAGCTGATCAAGAGGATGTTTGTTCTTGTTGGCGGTTCTCAAAATATTTATAATGTCAAATTTTTTTAAGGTGAGACCATAATAACAGATGTTGGGGAATTTTCTCAAGGGAACAAGACTATGGTGATGGGGTGGCCTCTCCCACTTTTACTCTTGGGCATAAGTTAGGCACCAAGTTAATTTTAGATATCTAAATATAACTCTTGACCTACAGGTTGTTGGTTATGCTATTGCAAATGTAGTTAGTTTTGAATAATGCACAAATGTCCCCAAGGAAGCATCAAATATGGGTGTCTTAAGCATATAAATGTTGCTTGGAGTATTGTTGCTCATGTTTCAAAGAAGATGACGAGTTTCATGTCAATCAAGATGAGGATGCAATTTGACCAGCTATATTGGAGGCAAAAAAATCAATCATGCAAATGTTGAAATCTAACATAAACTAGGAGAGAAAATTGCACGACAAAGTTGGATTTGTGGAACGTTTGTATGATAGCGAATGCTTACTCCTATATCATGTTAAAAAGCTAAAATTGCAATTAAATTTTATTAAATTGAATCGGGGATTTGTATAGATACTACAAAATTTTTATATAATTATAATATCTAATATATAAATCTTTATATTTACTTTTTTACATTTTAATCTCTGAATCATACAAAAAATATTACTAATATTAATATATCTAAGGAAATATCTTTTAGTTTTTTTTTAAGTTATGAGCAAATTTTTTCCATAAGTATTTTCCTTTTTCCATGTCACATCTCTAACAATCCTATATATAAACTCTCTGCAATCAAAGAATGGGGAGGCCTCACTACCTTCGTTGCACACAATACACACTGTCCTCTTCCATTTTATTTTATTTTTTCTAAAACCCTCTACATGCAATGGACGCATCTTTCCTAAACAACCCTTCTAAAAGGATTGGAGTCAGCCAAAGAAGAAGAAGAACGGTTCAATCCAGATGCTAAGTAGCAGAAGAGATGCTTCATGGAATTTGAGCCCCGAAGGTTACTCTTTTATCTTCGCTTTCTTTCTTGTCATAGCTTTCTTGATCTTTTTTGTTTTCTTTTTATAGCCTGTATCATGTTATGGTGTTTAAAGTGGCAATGTGGAGGTACCATGATTGTGATGATAATGATTAAGGAGATTGGGAAGGACCTTAGGTTGAAGGAGGATAGAGGCCTCATTATCTTCCTTGCTCCTATTGTTCATCTTGTCACTCATGTATTTTGCTTTTTGAGAACAATTTGATGTTGGCATATTTGGAAAAAATATGATTTTTTTTTAGAGATTTTATGGGTTGAAGGAGCACCTCAAGTCTGGTTTTAGGGGAATTTGCTATTGATTCAATTATACTCTCATTGCTTTATGTGGGCCAAGCAATGTAAGGTGCTTCTTCAACCCACATAATTACACAAAAAAACAACCCATCTTTTTGCCAAATCTAACAAAATGAATTTTGTTCTCAAAAAGAAATTGGGTGATATAATGTACAGTAGGAGAAAGGAAGACAATGATGTCTCTATCCTTCTTCAACCTAAAGTCCTTCTCAATCTCCTTAATCATCATCACTACAATCACGGTTGTTCATGTGTGTGTGTCAAGAACGACATTGGTGTTCCTCCGCATTGCCACTTTGAACACCATAACCTGATAGATACGACGAAAAGAGAACAAAAAAGATCAAGCAAGAAAAGAAAGGAAAGAAAGCGAAGATGAAGGAGAAACCTTTGAGGCTAGAATTCCATGAAGCATCTCTTCTGTTTCTTAGTGTCCAGCTTGAACTCTTTTTATTCATTGGTCGACTCCGCAGGCCTTCTAGAAGGGATTTCAAGGGAAGTTGCATCCATTGTGTGTAGAGGCTTTAGAGAAATTTTTTAAAATGGAAGAGGACAGTGAGCACTGTGTGCAATGAAGTTGGTGAGGCCTCGCCATTCTTTGGTTGTCAAGAGAGCTTTATATATAAGATTGTTGGAGGTGCGATATGGAAAAATGAAAATGCTTATGAAAAAAAAATTGTCTATTATGAGTAAAATTATATCAAATATATTAAAATAATTAATTTTGTTCAATTAAAATAATTATTCAAAGTATATAACATTTATTGTAAAAATTTATAGTTATAATATATCATCATTTTAAGTATTTTTTATTACTATAATTTATTGCCAATATTTAGATTCTATTATATCAGCATATTACTCATTTCAGGATTTATAAACATATAAAAAAATTCTTATGTATTTATAGCTAAAACTTAAATCTTTAGATCTATTTATGTAACATACTATTCTTCAATCCAAATTAGAACACATGCATAAAATCTATGTTTTACTTTAGATAAAGTAAAATTAGTGATATTTTTTATATGATTCGGGAGATTAAAGTATTAAATAAGTAAATATAAAAATTTAGATATTAGATATATAATTATATTAGAATATTTGTAGTATGTATGTTAATCCCCCCATTCTATTTAACAGAAAGCATAGCAACTAGCACTCAGAAAAATGACCAAAAAATGACAATTCTTCTTTTAAAGGCCTCACTTTCTTTTTTTTCTCACTGCCCCCACTTTTCAGTTCTATTTCTTTCTCTAAAACCCTCCAAATCTTAGAAATAATGGCCACATCTCAATCAGGAGACCCCTATAAAAAGCTTGCAGAGTCAGTTGAGGAAGAAGAAAACTTTTTTTATCTTCTCTATCTTTCTTTCATTTGCTTGATCTTTTTTGTTCTCTTTTTATCATAGCTATCATGATGATTTAAAATAATGGGAAGGATCTTAGGTTGAAGAAGGATATCAACCTTATTGTCTTCTTTACTTCTATTGTTCAAAGTGCCTCCTAAGTTTTATTTTATTTTTGGGAATAAAAGTGATTTTGGTCTATTTTCAGCAACAATGTGGATCATTTTCTATATGGTTTCTTGGGAATCTGTTATTGATTTAGTTATCTTCATTTCATTTTCTATGAGATGGTAAAAATATGGGTCAATTTTTATGTTTTAGGGGGATTTCTTATTAATTTATTTATACACTCTAATATCTTTTTATATATAGGGCTAGCAATATGAGGTCATCAAAGTTCATACCGATCTTAAAGTTGCTAGCTACTTTGGTGAGAAGGGATTGATCAGCGGGATTAGAAGAACATTGAGGAAGAGACATCTACTTACCAAGTATGTTTGCCTCTTATTTGTTGTATGAGGCATTTATTTTATTAATCTTAGAGATTTATAGGTTTTCCTTTGATGCTCTTTCAACTTAATGCCTCATATAACATACAAGGAGGGCAAACTTATTTGGTAAGCAGTGTCTCCTTCTCCCAACTCTTCTAATCCCACTTATCAATTCTCAATCCATCATTGTACCCAGCAACTTTAAGATGGGTATGAACTTTGATAATCTCATGTTGCTAGCCCCATAGAAAGTAATTATAGGAAAAATAAATCAATAAGAAATTCCCCTTAAAATATAAAAAATGACCCATATATTTATCAAGAAAATAGATCAAAATCACTTTTATTCTCAAAAATAAAAGTCTCAGTTACAAGATGAATAGAAGGAACAAGGAAGACAATGAAGTCTCTATCCTACTTTTATCTAAGATCCTTTCCAATCCCCTTAATCATTATCAAAATAATCATGGTGTTCCTAGCATTAATGTTGATAATAGTGTTGGTTTACCTCTGTATTGCCACTTCAAATACCATAACATGATTGTTGTAACAAAAATAGAACAAAAAGATCAAAGGAAGTGTAGGAAAGATAAAAAACATAAAAGAGAGATCTGTTGGACTTAAATTCCATGAATCATAGCGATCAACTAGAACTCTTCTTTTTGTTTTTCCTTGATTAACCCTACCAACCATTTTTAAAGATTTTTGGGGAGATATGCCCATTGCATCTAAGATTTAGAGGGTTTAAGATAAAGAAATAGAAGAGGGGAATGGGTATGACAAGAAATGAAGATGTTTAGGCCTATAAAAGAATAATTATTTTTCTTTGTTTTTAAGGTGAGAATAGATTAGTGTCAAAGATTGTTTTAAATAGGCATTGAGATGGAAAAATAATTATTTAATTATAAAAAAGGAATTGAAAATATTGAATCTATATTGAGATAATATGTATTAGAATATCCCAACGCAATGTTTTTTTCAATTGAAATTATTCATTGAATTATAAATATTATTATAGGTGCATAATATTTATATTAAAAATTTATAGTATATATAATCATTATTAAGTATATTTTTTTAATTTCCTCTTTTAATTTCTTTATTTTGATGCCATTTTAACAACAAATTATTCAATTAGGGGAATTGTAAACATACCATAAATGTTTATGAATTTAAATATATAACACCAAAATTTTTATATTTAATTTTATAAAACTCTAGTCTTTAAATCAAATCAAAATTTATATATAAAAATGTATATTTCACTTTAGATAAGTTAATGGTAATGGAAGTTTTTAAATATAATTTAGAGATTAAGGTGCCCAATAAATAAGTAAATAGATTTTGATGTTACATATATAAATATATGTAAGAATTATGTAATATGCTTGTAAATTGCATGATTTAATTAAATTAAAATAATTACAATTCTATATTTCAAACATGATAAAGCGCACACATTCGATATCATATGTCACTACACGAAATTCATCAAATACCTGCAGCATTTCCGGTGGCCAAATGACAACCAGAATTATCAGCGATAATACCCGACATTTTTTATTGATACTGGAATATATGATAAACCACCGGTAATTACTGACAGCTTTCCGGAGGTCTAGCCGTGGGAAAAAGCTAAGGTTATGCTGCTAGTAATAATGTCGGTTATTGTCGGCGGTTCTCCTGCAGTCTACCTGCCGGTAAGTTCCAACGGCTATAATCGCCAGAACGCCGCCGATAAATATCGCCGCCAAAAAAATCCTTCGGTTTCAATTTCCTACATGGTTCTTTTCAGCATGATTTGAACCGCCGTAAAATTGACATTTTCGTCAGTATTGGACAATTTTTCTATAGTGTGTAATGACAATTCTTCTTTTAAAGGCCTCACTTTCTTTTTTTTTTTTCCTCAATGTCCCCACTTTTCAGTTCTATTTCTTTCTCTAAAACCCTCAAAATCTCAGAAATAATGGCCACATCTCAATCAAGAGACCCCTATAAAAAGCTTGCAAAGTAAGTTGGGAAGAAGAAATTTTCTTTTTCTCTATATATCTTTCTTTCATTTGCTTGATCTTTTTTGTTCTCTTTTTATCATAGCCATCATGATGATTAAGAAGAATGGGAAGGATCTTAGGTTGAAGAAGAATATGGACCTTATTATCTTCTTTACTTCTATTGCTCAAAGTGCCTCCTAAGTTTTATTTTCTTTTTGAGAATAAAAATGATTTTGGCTTATTTTCAGCAACAATGTGGATCATTTTCTATATGGTTTCTTAGGAATATGTTATTGATTTAGTTATCTTCATTTCATTTTCTTTGAGGTGGTTAAAATATGGGTCATTTTTTTATGTTTTAGGGGGATTTCTTATTGATTTATTTATACTCTAATATCTCTCTATACATGGGGCTAGCAATATGAGGTGATCAAAGTTCATACCGATCTTAAAGTTGCTAGCTACTATGGTGAGAAGGGATTGATCAGTGGGATTAGAAGAACAATCAGAAAGAGACATCTACTTACCAAGCATGTTTGCCTCTTATTTGTTGTATGAAACATTTATTTTATAAATCTCACAGATTTGTAGGTTTCCCTTTTATACCCTTTCAACTTAATGCCTCATACAACATACAAGGGGGCAAACTTATTTGATAAGCAGAGTCTCCTCCCAACTCTTCTAATCCTACTTATGAATCCCCAGTCCATCATTGTACCTAGCAACTTAAGATTGGTATGAACATTGATAATTAACCTCATATTGCTAGCCCCATAGAATGTTATTAGAGTAAAATAAATCAATAAGAAATTCCCCTTAAAATATAAAAGAATGACCCACATATTTACCAAAAATAGATCAAAATCAATTTCATTCTCAAAAATAAAAGTCTAAGGTACAACATGAATAGAAGGAACAAGGAAGGCAATGAAGATCATGGCGTTCCTAGCATTAATGTTGATAACATTGTGTTGGTTTACCTCTATTGCTACTTCAAACACCATAACGTGACTGTTGTAACAAAAATAGAACAAAAAGATCAGAGCCAGTGTAGGAAATATAGAAAACATAAAAGAGAGATATCTAGAACTCAAATTCCATGAATCATAGCAACCAACTAGAACTCTTCATTTTTTTCCCCTTGGCTGACCCTGCCAACCATTTTTAAAGGTTTTTGAGGAGATATGTCCATTGCAGTTTAAGATAAAGAAATAGAAGAGGAGAGTGGGTACGACAAGAAATGAAGATGTTCAAGCCTATAAAAGAAGAATTATTTTTCTTCGTTCGAAGGTGAGAATGGATAGTGAGTGTCAAAGATTGTTATAAATAGGCATTGAGATGAAAAAATAATTACTTAATTATAAAACAGTAATTAAAAATATTGAATTAATCTATATTGAGATAAATGTATTAGAATATCCGAATGCAATGTTTTTTCAATTGAAATTATTCATTGGCTTATAAATATTATTATATATAGGTACATAATATGTATAGTAATAATTTATAGTTATAATATATCATCATTATTAAGTATATTTTTTTTAATTTTCTCATTTAATTTCTTTATTTTGATTCCATCTTAACAACATAATATTCAATTGGGGGAATTATAAACATACCATAAATTTTTATGTATTTAAATATAAAACACTCAAGTTTCTATATTTAATTTTATAAAATTCCAATCTTTAAATCAAATCAAAATTTATGTATAAAAAATGTATATTTCACTTTAGATAAGTTAATGGTAATGGAAGTTTTTTAATATAATTTAGAGATTAAGGTGCCCAATAAATAAGTAAATAGATTTTGATGTTACATATATATAAATATGTAAGAATTATGTAATATGAATGTAAATTGCCTGATTTAATTTAATTAAAAGCATTACAATTCTATCTTTCAAACATGACACAATGCATGCATTCGATATCATATGCCACTACAAGAAATTCATCAAATACTGGCGGCATTTCCGGCGGCCAAATGATAGATGGAATTACCAACGGTTATACCCGACATTTTTTGTTGCCAACGGAATATATGATAAACCACCGGTAATTATCGGCGGCTTTCCACCACCGGAAAAATCTGTGGTTATGCTGCCAGTTATATCGTTGGTAATTGTCTACGGTTCTTCTGCGGTCTACTCACCGGTAAGTTCCTATAGCTATAACCGTCGGAATGCAACATCGTCGTGGTGCTATTGTCAACTCGTCGCTGCACTACATGCAAAATTTTGGGTTACTGTAGAACATAACATCACTAGCTACGCTCGCCAAATCAATGCCACAACACTGAAGATCAAAATTTCATGTTTCTTAATTAAATCATTTTATGGTTCCGGATTACATATATAATGTACGTGTTTTTTATTTGTAATAAAATTGTAGGTTAGTAAAACCTTTTAATATTGACTAGTTGAGCTGATAAGTTCATAGAGAAATTGTTGGATTTCTTTGCGTTGGTGCTTACTTTTTTTAGGGTGTTATAATAAAATCTATTATAAACATATATAGATATATAAAAGAAAACAATAAATAATTAATGAGTCGGCTGCATGCATGTATGCTATTTATAATGTGGTTGCACGTAGACATATTAGCATAGAAAGGTATGAATTATCATTTTTATATAAATAATCATGAACATCATCACCTTACCGTAGCTCGTCTTAACACATGTGACGCATATTCCTTAATGCCATATAATATCAAGGTAACTTGATTTTTTTTTTTTTGTTAAAACCCACGGAGGGGCCTACGTGTTAATAACAAAAATAGGCTACAAAGTCCTTAAAAGGACCAACCAGCTTACTACTGCTCCGAGGAGCTACAATCCAAAAAAGAGAGAAAAAACCTAGAAGCCGGTCGATCCTTATCCTATGATTACAAAATTGATAGTAAATATCTATCGGGCTGTGAGACGACAGCACCCAAAAAAGGAAGATCCAATAAATAGCTTCCGGAACGGACTTCCTGCAAAAAATCAAAAGGAAATAGAAAAAGTAGAGAAAGAGAGGAAAGAGAAGAACCTTGCAAACATTAAAGCTCCGAAGACAGCAATTATTAACGTGCCTGCAAGGAATACTCCAAAAGGAAGCATTAGGATCACTCATAAACAGAAGGTTGGTAAAAATTTCCAGAATATGGTTCCCATCCAAAACAGGAAAAACCAACTGGCAGAGAAAGGAAAATTTAATAGTACTCATCCTTTTAACAAACTTCCCTCTACCAAAACAAAATCTGAAAGTCTTAGAATGCCAGAAAAAATCAGAAAAGCATATCACGAGCCCAGGACTCTCAGTCCCCAGAATGAACTTCAAAAAATTAATGAAAGTATGGAGTAAATAATGATAATTGCTAGAATTCTGGGTGATAATACCAAAAATTAAATTATATATGTTCCCCGGTTTAGCCATAATCTCCATATTACCATTTAAGTGAAACTTGCATTCATTTAAGCTCTTAAGAGAACAATTGATAGGTAACCTGCAAGAAATACTCAAAGAAGGAGAATAAATACAACCATAGTTAATCCAATTAATAGAGATATTCAGCAATCCATTAGGGGTCGTAATGCCAAAATAGAAGGAATAAAATGAACGAAGCCGGTAGCAAAACTCAGAGATCCAGTCATCAATACATAACATCCGGCCATGCCAATCCTCCAACCAGTCAGCCATCAATAAATAAAGGCTTTGAATGCACTAATATACTTAGTAAATCGTGTCTCTTATATTGTTTATATTATATGCCCCATGCACGAATTTATACTTCAATAAATAGAAGTTACTTATTGTGTTTAAAATATCATACTCACATGTTGTAAGAAATTTCTTATTGTAGATTCTACAAGCTTATTTGATGGGCCATCACTATAGGAGTAGAAGTTCAACAATAACATTTCATTCATTACTGGAGTTTATGTTGTAGTTTGTGCTTATTTTCTATTTGGATTAGATAGCATTTGTCTATGAAGTTATTTCTCTTATTTGCATTCATTAACCATTAAGCTTATGAATGAACTAGTGAGGATGCCCAATAGACAATATCTCTTCTCAGGGTGAATTGGTGAAAAGATTATTCACCTAAAGATGAGACATTGTTGGGCTATTAAAAGATAAAATGCAAGGACATATTAAGGAAATATACAAATAAATAGCAAGAAAATTATGAACCATCTTGGAGAAAGATTATAATTCTCACAAAGCTAGAAGGAGGTGAGCTGACTAGATGCAATAATAAAAAAGCTCCATGATACTTGGTGCCAAGATGTCTCTAACCTCCTAAAGGGTCCAAAGTTTATCGACAAAAGCATAATATTCTCTCAGAGAGGGTTACTGGTGGTTTCGAAAGAGATTGCCATGAGAGAAGGAAAAATGCCACATTGAGAGAAAAATTTTACCTTCCTTCTTGACGGGTTCAGTGGAAGGTAGATGATGTATATATTAGTTCATTTAATAATTAGTGAAGAATCACTACAGGAAAGTCATTGAATTGTGACGGAATTTTTTTCCTCTAAAATTATGATGGAAGTATTCATCATTTTATTTACGGTGGATTTGTGGCGAAAATTTTATGGTGGACTTTTTGCTGCAAAACTGATGTAAATCTATCACAAATCTACCGCAAATCCAACTTAAACCACTACACGGAAAACATCAATTTCCGTTGGATTTTTTGGCGGAAATAAATTTGTCAGAAATTTCATGAGGTTTTCAGATTATTACTGACGTAATATTTATGGAAAATTTTCAATGGAAAATTCGATAGGATCTCTAGCAGATTTCTGACAAAATTTTGAATTTTCTATTAAATATTTATTATGATTTTTTTAAAATATTTATTTTGTCAAATTAAGTTAATTAAACTAAATATTGTTAAATTAAAATAATAAAAAGTTTTAATAATTATTATTATTATTATTTAACTAATTAAAATAAATTAATTAGATAATATATTATATATTGTTAAATTAATTTGTTAAATAATATAAACATATTATGTATTAAAAATAATTTTAAAGAAAGTATAATTTAAATAAAAAAATATAGCAAGAGTAATGTAATATGTAGAGTAGTTTATTGGTAGAGCTGCTATAGAGCGTTTAAAGTGGGCGGGGTTCGAAACCGCGTAGCACAAGCGCGGCGGAGTAGCAAGCGGGCCTGGTTCACTGACCCGCAGAGTAGCTAGCGAGCATGGTTTATGGGCCCGCGGAGTAGCCGATGAGCCTGGTTCATAGGCCCGCAGTTTGCGGGCTGGCCTGTTGCATCTCGAGGGCGGGCTTGGTTCACAAGCCCGCGAAGTGTAGGGCAGGCATGGTTCACTGGCCCGTTTGGCTAAAATTTTTATTTATTTTTAAGCAATTTTCAGATGAATTTTTTTAAATAAAATTTATTTTTTGATGCGTGATTTACCATGAAACCTGCTTTGTATGATATCTTGTATCATGTGCGTGGGCTACTTTTGTGATGTCCTAGAATCTAATTTAGAAGAATTATTTTTTTATCTTTTAATAAATAACAAACATAGTTATTTAATATCATATATCAGTAATTAACAACAAAAATAGATTCAATAATTCAAAATATCAATTTACACATATATATTCATTTCCAAAAATCATGTACACTATTTAAAATTATCTATAAAATCATGTTATAACTATTTTGTCATGAGTACAAAAGAATAGCTAAAATAAAAAATGAACCTGAAGAATTTTGACCAGCCTCATACCCTTAATCTTCTGTCTTGACCTAAAATTATTTAACTACATATAATGAGTTAAAAAGGCCAACATGACACCAAGACCTATAACTGAATTTAAAGCATGATAAAGGAACAATATGCATGTCAGGGATCAAATCATAGCAATAAAATTTATATGATAATTGAATCATTATATAAACAATAAAATTCACAAATATGAGTGGTAGAATATATAAATAGTAAGACACTACTGTATGAAAGTCAATAAAGCATCAAACTAATACGAGTGTTAAATCTATAAATCAATCGTTGTATCTGTAATACCAATCAATATAAAAATTATATAAAAAATCAAATAAAATTATTAGTAAAGATTATCAAAATCATATCAATATAGTAAAATCATATAAAAGTATACTCATATTATCCATGTATTATATATCAAGTGCTTAGTAATTCACATACTTTGTATCATTACAGTGAATTGGAAATATTAAATAGGATCAGTATCTAAATTGATAACACGCAATGCAATGGCATGAGTAGTAGAATAATACAATAACAATAAAACCATGTAGTAATATATAATAAATTGGAATAATAATAAGAATAATATCTCAAGAATATACATTTTAATAGTCACACTAAACAAGTAAGAACAGGGGCGGATCCAGCTTCTTTATTTAGGGTGGGCAAAAAAAAATTTATGAGGGATGGGCAAATATACTTAGGATTGATAAAAGTAGGCAAAAAAAAATTTTAGGGGGGCCAAAATGCCCAAAATACTCAAAATATTTCAAAATCTCCCCTCTAAATATTTTTAAAAAAAATTGTGAGGGTGGGCATTTGCCCACCCTAAGCCATGGGTGGATCCGCCCATGAGTAAGAAGTCTAGGCTATCATGGTGTTTTTGTGTGTTGTATAAGTATCAGTAAATTATTGGCTTAATAAATAGAGTTGTCACTCTTTGCCTTATAACATCCAATAAGTGTATCACATGAATCATTAGAGGATAACACCAAACTATAATATTTAAAGGAAAGCCCGTCAGCCCACCATTATATACAGGTCAATATGTCTACAACCAATGGGTTTACTAGTCTTTACTTACCTTTTACACACACATTTATATCATAGTACTATAACAGTAACCTCAATCACATAACCACATTTATCTCCAATACATTATAGTAAATAAAGTATAATTGAGCTTAATGCAAAAAGTGACAAAAATCATAACGGTAGACAACTAAAATCATATTGAGCAAAAATTCACATTTTCAAAATTTAGCCAAATTACCATATATTACATAAAATAACATTTTAAAGTTTTAGTTAAACTAAATCCATATTTTTATACGTCAAAATAATTTTTTGAGTAAACAAAAATCATTGAATTTTCAAAATCATCAGATAAAAAATCTCAAATAAATACTCAAAACATTCATAATCTCAATCACTATAACATATAATTTTCAAAATTTAGCCAAATTACCATATATTACATAAAATAACATTTTAAAGTTTTAGTTAAACTAAATCCATATTTTTATACGTCAAAATAATTTTTTGAGTAAACAAAAATCATTGAATTTTCAAAATCATCAGATAAAAAATCTCAAATAAATACTCAAAACATTCATAATCTCAATCACTATAGCATATAAAAAGTAACGCGGTGAAAGTTTTACCAATACAAAATTATTCTTATTTTTTCTTATCAGAAACACAAATTTGATCAGAAAAATATAAAAAATATAAAATCTTTAAAATAAAAAAAATAGGATAAAGATTCCTTACAACAATATGAGTAAATATTCCAACTGGCTCAACTAACAAAAATCACATCGCGACCTCTAAAACTTAGTTTTTCCTTTCTCTCTCTTCTTTTTCTCTATAAATTCCCTAAATATCTCTCTATTAGCCAAAAAAGAATAGGAATAAGGCTTTAAAATAGTTTAGTGACTTAGGATATTTTAATTAAAATAATAATTTAATATTATATTATTAATTTAATCAATTTCTTTTAGTATAAAATTCAAATAAAATATTTTAAAATTCAAAATTATAAAAAAAAAATTTAAAAATAAATCATTTTATTTAAAAAATATATGTGAAATTGGCTTTCAAAATGGACACCTGATGGTCCCAAAATTCTCACTTGTACTAGTAGATATCAATTTCTTAAGGATTTTCACCGGAGCCCAAAATTTATGAAAAAATTTATGTAAATAAAATACCAAAAATTAAAATACTATGAAGAAGATGGATTGTGATTTGAATTTATAATGACTCCACAAAAATTAGCAAAATCAAAATACGGGGTATTATGATCTATCCACCTTAAGAAAATATCGTCCATGCCATCTTTCTTAAGGATTCAGGCATAAAATCAATATAAACTAAATTAGTATAATTAAAACTCAAATCAAATTAAATATAAAAGAAAACTCATTAAAAACCATATAGTGATGTAGTTCATTTTATCATATGTCATTTAACTATACATGCAAACTAATGCACCTAAACCACCATCCTACCAAACTCTCAATCAAATCTTACAGCTCTGTTAACAATCAATTCTTTCAACAATTATGCTCTAATACCAATTGTGATTCC
>NW_021318832.1:2951938-2993552 GCF_001605985.2 Dendrobium catenatum | reverse complement strand
CCCACAATCCAAATGAGGCACTTGATATGTTTAAGACCTCTACCTACGACACATTCTGAACAAATCTTATATCAACTAAGGGAAGCAGACTTCTAAAACTAAACCTAAAGGTAGACTCTTTCTGTTTTAGACTTATCCAAAGTTCTATACCTCTTTTTTTTTAGAAACTAACACTAAAGGAATCTAACTCAAAACAAGTAAGAACTATCTTACTCCCAAAAAGACGATTGAGACTTTCCAATACGAAGCTCCCTAATATCTCAAACTCCAAAATCTATCTTATAGAAAGAAACACTAAGGGAATCTAACCCGAATGAGAAAACACTATTTATACCCAAAAGATAATAAAGGATCCTAATAAACAAGTCTAACCACAAAATTATAGATCTCAAAAGTAACTCACAAGAACTTCTAGCTGAACTACTACACAAAACTCCCAAAAGTTATCTACCCAAAATCTCTTTTCTTTCTGTTCTAACACGAAAACTCTACCCAACAACCCATAGTCAAGTGCCTCTCCTCTCATTTGGAGTGGGGTAAAAAAAAAATATAAAGCTTTCCAACGAGAAGGTTTTATAAAAAAAAAACCTCTCATTGTAGAGCCCTCTCATGATGCAAAATACTTGACAAAACCTTTCTAGTATAAAACCATTCTTGAAAATCTTCTAATATAAAACAACCTCCAATGATAAACAAAATACTTTTGAAAACCCTCCCAACACAACAAATATGCATATCAATTTGGATAGAAACTAACTTTCAAAGTTTTCTATCACAGAATAAATCTCACAGAGTGCATGCCAACAAGTATCCGAAAGAAACTTACAAATATATAATTTGGAAGACAATACAGTTTATAACAATTCATGCTTTGGATTACTCTTACCATGTAATAAAATTCATGTTCTCACAACATTGATTCTTGCCAAAACCCAATAGTAATGCTATGTTTTCATGGCGACGAAAGAAAATATAAAACTCATGGTCACTTGATTTTATCTCCAAACTCTACTAATAAAACCATTTGCTTAAACACATGAAGCTTCCTTAACCAATTATAGCTCAAAGAGACCAAACAAATACTTAATTTTATCTATAAAAATAGTTTGAGGCACAAAACAAGTGAAAATATGTGTCTAACTTGTTTACAAATAAACTTGGAGCATAGAGCAATTGAAAATTTGCGTTTGGTTCGTTCCCAAAACAACTTGGAGGCTAAAATCATGAAAATTATGCACTTATTTTGTTTCTAAAACAGCTTAGAAGTTAAAACAGTGAAGAAACTACACATACTATATTACCAAAATAGTTTGGGACCTTGAAATAGCAAAAATCTGCACATACCTTGCTCCCAACACAATTTGGAAACTTAAAAACTGCAAAAATCTGCACCCATCTCGCTCCCAAAACAATTTGGAAACTCAAAGCTGCCAAAATCTGCACTTATCTCGCTCCGAAAACAATTTGGAGACTCAAAACTGCAAAAATCTGTACTTTCTTTCATAAAACCAGTGAGAAAGGCTTATAAAAAAATGTAGGAATCCCTACCAAGAAGCAATGCTTGCCGACGAGCTTTCAACACTCCTAGATTTGTGAAAGCTTACCAAACATATATAAATAAACATGGCATTTTCTAACACATGTATTTCCCTAAATGACTTTTCTCTAAATGACTTATAAAATTTTCAATCATAAAGCAAAAAAAGATTGCATTTGAACTGCATATTCTTTAAACCGAAACATGAAGCATGTGGTATACTTTTGATAATACTCATAGATTATACCTTTAATCATCCAGTGTTAAACCATCAGGTAACAAAGATTCAAAATCGACACCATGATAAAAAAAAAGGACATGTATTTCAAATTCTCAAGGCCCCTCTAACATAGAGAAAACTTCTCATGCTTCAAGCTACGAGTATATGAAAAGATCTTTTCAAACTTGGACTCATAAATAGCATTCGTACCAAAAACTATTCTTTAAATAAAAATCTCATTTCAAAAGAAAACCCTTCTCAAGACTAAGCAAAGATATCCTTCATAAAAAAAAAACTCTTTTAAATAGCAAATTCATATTAATGGGTCAACAACTCAAACAATTCTTAAGGTATAAGAAACACTTCACAAAGAACAATCTTCTCTCCAAAAATGATTTGAAATCAAATACACAAAACCATCATTCATAATTGAAAGAAGGAGAGACAATCCTAATCGTTGACGATGCTCAAATAAACAAGAGACAACTTCTCGACTCATAATCATAAGCTTATTTTCATGCCAAACATGTAACGTTTACCAAAGGTTTAGAACCTATTTCACGTTATTAAGAAAAAGATAGGCAAAAGTAGAAAAGAAACATGCTTTCACGACTTAACTCAAACCTATGAGCAACAATGATACAATTCTATGATTAACGTCAACGAGAGATCTCAATATTAGTTACATGAATTCTTAAAAGTCATAGAAATATAAATCATGCTTCATTTAAATTTTCGCGAGGCATAGAGATATGAATACATTTAGGAAAAAAAAATTATAAGCACATTGCCTTCCAACATTAGCCAAAATACGCAAGTAGCAATTTTATACGAAATTTATCAATGCTTACGGTTCGACCTCAGAAACAAAATATGAAGAAAGTACACATAATAATGTCATCATATGAATCTTGAGAGAATAAAGAAAACTCAATGCAGCTCAATTTTCCTTTTTTTATTTAAGAATTCAAATAAAAGATAAAAGAAATAAAAAAGAGTGTTTAATGCAAGGATATGTCGCTTATGATACTAATATTCGTTGGAAAGAATAAAGATTGAAGCACAATATAGTGACAAGCATCATCCAACATGATAGTCGAACTAACCTGTGACTAATTTCAGCATACAATTTACTTCCATTTTTTTTTTATTCTTCATTTTCTTAAAGAAACAACATCTAGATATCAGGAAGAAATAAAATAATACCAATATATTCCTTCACTCTCATAAGGAGTCCACTTCAAACACTTCCATAAGGAATCTCACTTCATAAGAAACAGTCATTAATTTCAACGATAAGGAAATTCAACTTTCTTTCTTTTTTTTTATCCAAGTCATGATAACATGGCACAAATTCTACAAGACTCACATAGATCACACTATGTAAAAGCTATAAGCACATTTCTATTTAAGATATGTTTAACTGTTTGAGTACATGTGCATCTTATCCCATTCTAACTTGTCTTGCCAAAAATTGTAAACGAAACAAGGCACAAATATCCTTTCTGATGGCACTCTACTTGGGTAAGACTTGCACTATTTCTAAATGGGCAAAAATGCAAACACCTTTCATGCATTCAACAAGTGATGACATAAATTTCATAATCTATAAATGAAATTCTAGGCAATCTATCATGGGATATGAGCCATGAACAAATACAGATTTTACAAAAAAAGAAGAAGGCTTCAGACAACATAAATTGCTCAAAAGATGACATGCCCAATTGCTTGAGGCTCACGACAAAACAAAACTTTTTTAAAAAAAAAAAAAATTCTTTCATGGTGAAATCAAAGAAAATAATCATCTTTGCAAGTAATGAATAAGAAAGAACAATAAGAAGAACTTTAATCTCCACAAAATAATGCAAGCAAATTTTCCCTTTTTTTATTCAAACATCATATTTGACTTTACTAACGAGAAGAATATCACTAACTTATAAAGGAACACAGAGATATATCATTTTACGATTTTAAGGGTGAAAGCAATTAAATACTATGTGTATACCAAACTCAAGCAGATAATAATGAAGAATTATTCCAGTTAACTTGTCAACTCCGTTCTTTCGTCGATTGAACTAAAGCCAAGTAGCTCCTCTTTTTCTTAAATTCTATCAGCCAAAACAGATCTCAAAGAGACGAGAGGATTAAAACAAGCATAGGAAGAGCCATCTGGCAGTGAGATTCTCACTGAACAGATAAAATAGTTCTTAACAAAGATGAAGGAAAACCTTCTCTTTTTATATTTAAATATAAAAGAGAGCCAACATCATTTCATCAAAACTTGGGAAGATCAAGAGAAGCATCAAATATTTCTTCACCTTATTGTAGCTGCTATTCAACAAGAGAAAGCATAAATCCAACCACAGGATATCTCAGCTTCACTAACGCTCCATCTCGTTTTTTTTTTTTAAATCAATCATATACATTAAAAAAGTAAAGAGAGGGGGGGAAGAAAAATCTGGGAGAAGAAGAAATAAAAGGAGGAGAAGGAGAAATGGAGAGAAAAAAAAAAGAAGGAAGAAGAAGGAAAACAGGATTCATAAGGAGAAGAGGTATACGTGTTTGCTTGGAGGAGATAGGTCGGCCAAGACAGGGAGGCGACGGGTCCGGCTCTGATTCGCGCACAAGGAGCGACGGGAGCTTGGCTTCGGTTCGGAGGAGGGAGATCGGGTGGTTAGAGACGACGACGAGGCGTTCTGCCCTGGATAGAGGCGTCGGGATGACTAGGGCTGGCGTCGGGACGGGTTCACCGGAGGGGCTCGACGGGGTTCGGCCTTGGTCGGGGTTTCGCAAACACAGGGAAGCCGGCGTGAGAGGGGGGAGATCGGGATTTTGGTCTAGGAACCAGCGACCTAGAGCGAGAGGGAGGGAGTGGGAATCCGCTCACCGAAGGCTTCGTCTCAGCCTTCTAACGTCTCCTCGACATTCTGCCTCGCTCCAAAAACACCAAAACAGCCTCTGCTCCCTGGAAAAAAGTTAACACTGCTCTGCCTCGTTCTAAAACGAGTGTATCACGCGACTGAGAAACCTTGCAACGGTAGAATCTGAATTTCGGAGAGATCAAGACCATCGAGGCAATTTCTCGATTTAGGAAATCAATTCAAATTCACTAGAAAGTTGTTTAGGATTTAATTAGAATTAATTTGGGCTGATTTGAGTTGGGTTTGGATGCAAATTGACTTGATTTAGAATTGGGATTAGGCTCAATCAATTCAATTAAATAAAATTAAGCTCAAATTGCGATAGATTAGGGTCAAATTGAACTTGTCACATTCAAAACAAATTATTCGAGCTTGATTGAACGTGATCGAATCTAATTTGACTCAATTTGGATCAATCCGAGTTCGAATTAGGATGGATGAGGTTCAATCGAATCAATCGAAGGTGCTCGAGAATATTTGAGCGAAAATCGAGGTCAACAAACGAACCCCCAATATATGCGGAGAACAATAGGTGAACCGTATATGTTGGCGTTGACCTCCCTAATTCTAGGAAGATGCAACTCTAGGGTCAAGTAATAGAATTAGCTTAACAATGATGGAGAGTCAAAGATAGCAAATCGCCCATCTACCCAACCACAATGGCAAAATAGGAGAAAGAATATCAGAATCTCATGCTCAAATGAGTAGAATTAAGATAAGATCACCAAGAACCAAATGGAATTCAATGATCATCTAAACATAAGTCAGAGAGTGAGGGAACATATCAAATATCACCCGACCATCGGTCTGGCGGTGATACGAAAGGGACGGAGAAAACACCTTCGCTCGGCCATAGGCCCCGAAACAGCGAGGTTCCTACTCGATCATAGGTCTGTCGGTAGAAGAACAGTCACCCGACTATAGGTCCGTCGGTGAAGAGGAAAAGAAACACCCTCGCTCGGCCATAGGCCCCGAAACAGCAAGGTTTCTACCCGACCATAGGTCTGTCGGTAGAAGAACAGTCACCCGACCATAGGTCTGTCGATGAAGAGAAAAAGAAACACCCTCGCTCAGCCATAGGCCCCGAAACAGCAAGGTTCCTACCCGACCATAGGTCTGTCGGTAGAAGAACAGTCACCCGACCATAGGTCTGCCGGTGAAAAAGAAAGGTAAACACCCTCGCTCGGCCATAGGCCCCGAAACAGCGAGGTTCCTACCCGACCATAGGTCTGTCGGTAAGAGAACAGTCACCCGACCATAGGTCTGCCGGTGAAAAAGAAAGGAAAACACCCTCACTCGGCAATAGGCCCCGAAACAGCGAGGTTCCTACCCGACCATAGGTCTGTCGGTAAGAGAATAGTCACCCTACCATAGGTCTGTCGGTGAAAAAAAGAGAGCACCCTTGCTCGGCCATAGGCCCCGAAACAACAAGGTTCCTACCCGATCATAGGTCTGTCGGTAAGATAAAGCGAAAACTCAACAACCCCCTAACAGGTAAAAAGGAAACAGGGGGAATGAAGAGGTGGTGAAGTATACCCCCCAGGGACTCTGTCGGGTAACCAACCAAAAGCCCGATGTCCACCCTACCATAGGTCTGTCGATGGGAGTAAACAGGAAGCTCAACATCTATCCGTCCATGGGTCTGTCGATAGGATGAAGAGAAAAGATCCACCTTTGCTCGGCCATAGGCCCGACAACAAAGTCTCTACCCGACCATAGGTCTGTCGGTAGAATAAAGGTAAGCTCAACAATCACCCGACCATAGGTCTGTCGGTGAAGGGCAGGAAAGGAAACACATCCGCTCGGCCATAGGCCCCGAAACAGCGAAGTCTCTACCCGACCATAGATCTATCGATAGAATAAAGCAGAAAAGAGGACAATCACCCGACCATAGGTCTGTTGGTGAAGAAAGGGAGCACCCTCGCTCGGCCATAGGCCTCGAAACAGCGAGGTTCCTACCCGACCATAAGTCTATCGGTAGAAGAAAGCGAAAACTCAACAACCCCCTAACAGGTAAAAGGAGACTATCTAAGAAGATGGTGAGGGGTAGTACGGGTAAAAGGGAGCCATCTACATCGGGTCTGGTGACAAAAGTGATGATCTTCAGAGTAAACCTGAGGAATTCCTGTAGTAAGTGTAGGAAAAAGGGGGCTAGGTTGGGTATGAGTGGTAGGCTATGAAGAGGAGGTCCCCTCAATACCTCCACCTCTACTGAATCGTCCATCGGTACCCTTCTTGCGCCTGAAAATATTTGTGATCGATCGCCTCGGGGAATTAACACCTCTATATGCCATCTCTGTAAAAAAATAAAAGAAACAATTAACTATAATTTGTATATTTATGAAAATGCATGAAAGAAGTAAATTATATGGAAAAATTAAGAAGTAACTCCTACTATGCTGTAAAAAAATTGTGTTTATTCCTACTATACTAAAAAAAAAAAAATACTATATATATACTAACATGTTGTGAAAAAATACTAGGTGATTCATATTTTCCTTATAACTATTAATCATTAGGTGATTCACTTTCATTTGATATGACCACGTCCTCACTATTGACATCTTCAATGTTTTTCTCAATGTTTAAGTCTACCTCCTCTAACTGCAACTTGGTCTTATTAGTTACTATTTGATCATCTATATTATTAGTAGGCTCTTTAAAGTTCAACATGCACTCTTATTGATGCATTGGTGGTATTGATGCATTATTCTCAATGACCCCCCTAGGTTTAATATTGATAACTACAAGTTAATCTTGCTTACCCCACGGTCTACCTAAATAGTTAGCAAAAAATACATGGGTCACCTGGCTATCAATGAAAAATGGGTCATATTCTCCAAATCTTCTGTCTCACTTTACTTCTATAATGCCATAAAGTGGATGAACGCTTGTTCAGCTATTTTACACTAGATCATACCAATCACAATTAAATAGATACAATTTGTTCCCTTCATCAGGATATTCTAGCTATAATACTTCCTATAAGACCCCATAATATTCACAATCATCACTCGTATGATTGTTCCCTTTCACCCATACATAAATTTTTTTTTATTTCCGACCTTCACACCAAGCTTTGATTTGAAATCTGTAGCCGTTAACTATAAAAGTTTGCTAACATTTTACTACTCATAGGTCCCCAAGAATGATTAATTAGTCATTGCTCTTGCAAATCTCTGGTTTCATTGTGGACCTAATTGGTGAAAGAAATGTAAATATATTATTATCATTTTTACTAAGTTAATTTATTATGATATATAAGGTTGAAGTGACTTGTCGAAATGCATACCTTTCTTTGAACTAATTGAAAGTTCAAGGAGGTTGTTCACAAGCTTATTCTTGAGCTTTAAATGAAACTATTTATCAGCTTGCTTAGGAGCTTTAAACAATATTATCATGATCATAAAAAAATTGTGCAACGAGCTATTCAATCTTATTTATTTAATAATTCTTTATAAAAAATGTTCATAGTTCTTTAATCAGTAATCGAATGATAATGAAAGAGCTCTATTTGTGCCAAGCCTTGAGGTGTTTTTAGAACACTTGACTCATTGTAACCCTATGTAGCATTAAGAGAATATTTAAAGGGTTGTTATGGGATATTTCAGTCCTTTTTAATAGAAACAATGGATTGGATACAAGAGTTACCATTTTTTCAATTAATATATTTGAGAGACCTTTTGGAAGCATGAAGCTTTTTATAAAGTATAAAGATCATATCTTTTTTTTAGCACATTTGTTATTAGCCTCTTTCATTTTAATTTTAAAAAGGTTGTTCAAAGTCCAATAATTTCTAAGAAATAAACATTTATTTAGTGGACCTAATTTTTTTAAGGTTTAATTATAAGACGAGGTGTGTTGTCTTAAGATAAAGGTGGGTTAGAGGGGGAGAGGGGTGGATCTTTAAGAGGAGGGGTAGATGCCTAGCCATAAGGAGTTGCATAAAGGTTTATTCATTTTACACCTAATAGGATTCTAAGCTAATAATTAGATCACATTATAGAGGCAAGTGCAAGGAAGATCTATGAGGTAAGACTCAAAGGTTCAATTATTAAAATCTATCATCTTTCTTTGCGGGATAGGATTCTTGTCAAACTTCTCATTATTGGAGATGTCACATTTGAAATCTCCAAGTACCAACCACCTAGAATTTATCATTGAGAAAAGCTTTCATTAAAAGTTCCATAGATTTTATCTTTCCCTTGCATCATTGGTTGCATAAACACAAGTAAGCATGAACTTAGGGTGTCTATTGAAGACAATATCACCATATATAAGTTGCAAAGTAATGGTAATAGGGTTAAAGAAAATTCAATGGGGGTTTGACTTAATCCATATTCTTATAACTAAGTAGTGATTGGAGTTGTTATAGCTTTCTTAATTTGAAAAAAAAGCAAGATTTTATCAAGGCAGGGTTCAAAGAATAATTCATGGTCTAATTGCATATGGTGAACCAATCTTTTGCAATCTCATACAGGACCTTAAGCTTTGAGGCTTCTTACATTCGATAAGGTGAGGTGTGGGAAGTATATATTGAATCAAAGAAGTTGGAAGGATGGGGACTTTTCTTCTTTTCTTTTGATTTAGTTTGAGGAGATTTTGAGTTATATGGTGATTTTGCACTTTATCTATAGGGTTTTTTTTTCCTTTAGAGTAGACAACATAGTGGGTGAGAGGGTCTTAATGGGTGTCAATTGAAGAAGAGATTGCATAGGGGGATAAGGCCATATACAAATAAGTGCATTGTGGTGGGTGGTTGAGATCATTTAAGAGAGTTTGAGGCTTCTACTCGAAGCTTCATAAGTGTGAAGTGCCTGCTTGAGCTTTGTCAAATGTAAAATTGCGGAGATCTTATATGGGTATAAAGGATTATTTAGTATTCTTGACATCAGAGTATGATCATTTGAAGTGCATTTTAGAGGGAGCATGAATACTACTCCTTCCCCTAAAATGCAAAGGTTGAGAATGGGGATTTTAGATTGACAAAAGGAGTCATCATGGGTGGGCACATTATAATTTATTTCCGAACAATCTGATATCCACATAAAATATTTTTTTCTTTTTCTCTTCAAATTTGCATGCTTGAAAATTGCCCTCTTATTAAGGTAGATACATAAATTGCACAAGTTTTCAAGTGCATTTAAAAAAATATATATATTCGAAGGCCGGTCCACCGGTACGGCGTTCGATTCGCTGCTCCGTTGCAATGGTCTGACTTCGTCGCTTACACATCCTGCCAGGTGAGAACAAAAATAGAGCGACATAAAAAGGGCAGGAGGGAACATGGGGGAGAGAGAGAGAAGAGGGTTCAATCGAAGGAAGGGAGAGAAAGGGCTCAGAGGGTAGAGGAAGACAAGGGGACATGGAAAGGGAGATGAAGGACGCGGGAGACGAACGTGAGAACGGAGGTGAAGGTGCAGAGGAGGAAGACGAGGAAAAGACGGTCTCGAGCTTGACTATGGTGAGGGTGGCTGCTGCGAAGCAGTTCATAGAGAGTCATTACAAAGCGCAGAAGAAGAACATCCAGGAGCGGATGGAAAGGTTAGCATCCGCAAATTCATTGTAGGAACTCTTTGCTCCTAGCCCCTAAAAGATCAGATCTCTTCATCTCATTCCTGATGACTTTTCATCCGGCTTCAACAATTTGATCCTTGGTGGATCTTACTAACTTCTGCTAACGTTATTATGGGATGCAATTATTTCCTCTTTTGAAGGAGGGAATGGGGAATCTTTCCTTGTTTCGCTTCTTATGAATTAGCGCTTTTCGAATTTATTTGATATCTGCTTAGTGTTGTTAGTATCCCGAGTTAATGAAATAATGCATTGCTGGCGGAGCTCGGAGGTCTCGATTAGGATCTCTTTGCTAGCGCTTTGCTTCATTTTTGTGTTTCCAATGGCTTCTTTCCTTGTGGATGGGTCTCCGTGTGGTAGACTAGAGGCAAAATGGTTTGTTTCACACATGAATTATCAAACGAAGCTTTTTGATTGATTTCCTTTTATGTCTCACCGGAAATTCGAGTGCATATAAACATGTCAAGACAGTTAGCTTAATTGTACTGAGTGTTTTAATTCATTTATTTGCAGAAGTGGAAGGAATTGAACGAACTAGTCGTTAGGGTGTAGTGTTGCGAGGTAGATTGAAGATAATCTGTTCACAATCCTAATTTTGACCTTGTAACTTGTTTTTATTTGTTTTCTGCATTCAAATTCATCTCTCACGTCTAATACGTTTGCTAACAAGAACTATGAACAATAATGATTGATCAAATGCATAATCAGTTTGAGGGTGATCATCCTGTAGAGCATTAAAGGTATGAATGGAAGTATGCAACACGTGAATCAACCATGTTCTTCAATGTCCTATGATATGCTTCAACATGGCAGGATTGTTTTTAAATTAAATGTTATTTTTCATTATCCATAGAATCTTCCTTTTAAGTGTATTATTTCCTCACACCCTTTCCTCTTTTTCCACCCTCCTTCACCATCTGTCATTTATCTGTATTTCTGTACTCATCTCTACCTCTCTAAATGGTCAACAAAGGGCTTCTAATGCATTTGAATCCTTGATATGTATGCTTGAATGAACCACACTGTTGTAGATGCTATTTGAATTGAATATTCATCAAAGGTTGCAAAAATGTGCGCACAAGTGAATCTACTACATCCTTAAGGTATCTATGCATGCATTGGATTTACTTCTGATACTTGCATTGCGATGTCTATGTTCAGATTCATTAGGTTGGCTTTTCAGGAATCCTATTTACTTGAAATGCCCAAGGATTTGAATATTCATTTTTTAGATGCTATTTTCTTTTGACACATTTGCATATTTTGACTCAATTATTGTTCGTGCATGTTTATGTTTTTGTTTTGAAGTAATTTTGATTATCATGCTTATTACACTTTTACAGAATAATTCCTGCGGATGCTGAAATCATGTTTTGTAGAGTTTGTTTAAACCACTTGCTAATCCTTAAATTTTCTTTATGTTAAACTTGTTGACTAGTTTGTACTTATTTCAGAAGATGCGTCCTTGAGAAGAAGTTAGCTGATTCACAAGTTTCACAGGAGGAGCAAATGAAAATAATGAAGGATCTAGAGCAAAAGGAAACAGAGTACATGCGACTTAGGAGACACAAGATTTGTGTTGATGATTTTGATCTACTGACTATCATAGGAAGAGGAGCGTTTGGAGAGGTTTGGAACATTATATTTGTGTATTGTTTGCATTTTTGCACACTATAGTATTGTTCTCGTTTCCTATTTGTCGTTTAATATTCAAAATAAACTTTGGTCCTTGAGTTTTATGCAGTAATCGTAAGTAACATCAGTTTTGTTTCATCCTCTAACATCTCCTCATACAAACACCAAGTAATATGGATATGAGAAACTTGTTAGCCTGATCTTCAAAAACATATTTATGATGCTTTTCTTGGTTAGTATGACCACTGACAAGGTATGCTGAAATATACGCCTGGAGCTTTTGTTGGCATGAATGATGATAAGTTAGGACATTGGTAACTATTTAGCCTCTTTGTGTTTGCTTCACATATTGGTTTTGATTTCCTGAACACAGTTTATGACAATGGAGTTGTTCTAGATGCTAGATCGAATGCGATATTGTATTTTTTTTCTATCAGTGGTTCTCTTAGAGGCTTACTGCAGTTTTTTTTTTTTTTTCAGGTTAGGCTTTGCCGTGAGAAGTCCACGGGTAATATTTATGCAATGAAGAAGCTTAAGAAGTCTGAAATGCTTAGCAGGGGACAGGTGAGGAACTTGAGATGCTGGTAGTCTTTTATGAATGATGAAATTATGGTAAATGACTTATGGCTTCATTTTGTTATTGTAGGTTGAACATGTTAGAGCTGAAAGAAATCTGCTTGCTGAAGTTGCAAGCCATTGTATTGTAAAATTGTACTACTCATTTCAAGATGCTGATTACCTTTACCTCATCATGGAATATCTTCCTGGAGGTGACATGATGACTCTGCTTACAAGGGAGGAGATTTTGACTGAAAATGTTGCTAGATTCTACATCGCCCAGAGTGTTTTGGCGATAGAGTCCATTCATAAACATAACTACATTCACAGGTTGTATCTTTAACTTCAGAGGCTACAAAAATTAGTATAGTAGCCATCTTATCTCCCTTCCTCTTGACATGCAGAGATATCAAACCCGACAATCTTCTGTTAGATAAAAATGGCCACTTGAAACTGTCTGACTTTGGCCTCTGCAAGCCAATTGACTGCAGAATTCTTTCAACTTTGAATGAAAATGAACCTATGACCGATGAAGAGCTGAAGGAGTCAATGGACATTGATGGTACCTTTCTAGACAAGGTCAATGGTGGCAGATGGAAAAGCTCCCAAGAGCAGCTACAGCATTGGCAGATAAACAGGAGACAATTGGTATCAACATAGTTGTTCTACTTTGCATTTCATGGTTTTATGATGCTAATTTCTAGTTCTTTTCTCCTCTGGATTATCGAGCTGAAAGTTCGTTGTTTTGATTTTCTACTCTAGGCATTTTCTACTGTAGGCACTCCAGACTATATTGCCCCAGAGGTGTTACTAAAGAAGGGATATGGCATGGAGTGCGACTGGTTTGTTAATTCTACTGAGCTCAAAAAAAAAATAAAAAAATCCATAAAATTGTATTTAGTTTCAAGTTGACATTATTTTATGTTTATTCACTTCGAAATTTGGTTTAAGATATGTTTGAATAACTAGTGGTGTAATGGAAGATGTTAGAAAGTAAAAGCGTTGTAAAATATTCTAAATACAGGGGTTTTGAAAATATCGGTATTTGATTTGAAGTAAAAGAAATACAGAGTAAAATTTTTAAGTATTTGGAAATCTTCTAGTTTAATTTTAATATATTTGAAAATCATTAGATTTGTCATATTTCCAAATATGGTATAAATTTTCTATCATTGTCGCTATTGCTGGCCACTATCCACTTCCAGCCCTACTCACTACCTCCTTCATCGCCACCATTGCCATTATAGGGGAAGGCCACTATCTGCTACTTGCTTTTGGCTGCCGGCCATTGCTGCCCATGGCCTACCACCACCGCCATCAGCTACCTGCCGCCATCAACTACCACTTGCTGCTGCCAGCGGCCACTAACCACCACTATAGTTAGGCTTTACAGTGCATTCATTTTACCTCAAGCCAAACAAAAAAAAAAGTAATCAAATGCATTTATTTTATTCTCATCCAAATAACTATGACATGCAGATAAGTGACATTGCATTCTTTTATACTGCATTCCATTTTATTAGGGGTGTCAATTTCGGGTCACGGGTCGGGTTCGGGTCGAACCTAAAACTGACCTGGCACTATTCGGGTCAACCCAAACCCGACCCGTTTCGGGTTCGGGTCAAACCGACTCGACCCGGATTTCCGCGATTTTGCTGATCAAGCGCGCGAAATAGCTGGCGAACGGACCGGCGGTGGACACGACTGTTGGCGGAGACCTTCGTCTGCGAGTATGGCTGGCGAACGCGGTGAGTCGGTGACTCCGTTAGTCCATTTGCGGGCCTGCGAGTCGCACGGTGCGACGCAGCGACGGTGCGACCGTGTGAGGATAGCGGTCACCGGATGGGCGGACAGCGGATCCGTTTCCGGAATCCGGTTCCGGAATGCCCTATGGGCTTTATCGCTTGAGCCACTCGAGTTTGGATGCGGACAGCCAACCGCGGACGCGACGTCGAACCGGACAGCTGCAGACGACTCGACAGACCGCAGAGGCGCAGACGACGCGACGGAATGGACGCGGACATGAATGACGCGAACCCGGGTCAAACCGGGTTGATTCCGGGTTTCCGGATCAACCCAAACCCGACCCGGTTTTACAAATGGATTGAAATCTCTAACTCGAACCGATTCGGGTTCGGGTTGACCCGAACCCGAAATTTCCGTGTCGGGTTCGAGTCGGGTTTTCGGGTCGTTTCCAATATTGACACCCCTACATTTTATTCTGCATTTCTTTTTCGACAAACCAAATTGCCCCTTAATTGGAAACACTATCATATGAAAAATACTTATTCAGTAATTAGTTGAAGATATGTTTCTATTTATGTTTTTATCCCCATAATTTGGGATATTGTCTGCTTTATTTCATAATTTTTGGCCTATACTATATTTGTCTATGCATAAACACTCTTCTATGTCAATAAGATCTAATCAAATTTTTTTTATACTCTAGCATGGTATGAGAGTTGACCTAACTATTTTACCCTATTCTCATTTTTGTCACAACCACTCTTACGTTTGCATTTGTCTACCCACACATGCAATTACATTCTCCCCGTTCGGTCACTTTGTCTACTTGCTTGGTTTTGTATGCGCCATCCTTGCTTATGCACTGCTTGCAACCACATTTCACTCACGTTGCTCACACTTGATTGCTTGTTGTCGTCTCCCACTTGTTGATGCGCTCACCCTCTCTTACGCCTTCTCTTGTTACAACTAACAACCGTTAGTGCCCTATCCTATGATCGTACTGATAGGTCGGCGCCTATCCAGCCGACCCCACTTGGGTCGGCCAAGGTCTACGGGAGGCGGTTCAAACCGCCTCCTCTCTAACTGCCTAAGCCATAGGGACGTGGGCCCCTATTTAATTAAATAAAATATCTTATTTAAGGAAAGAGATTAATCTATTTTGGAAAATAAGGTTTGAATTAATCTATTTGAATTAATCTAATTTTGAAAGGAGGTTTGAATTAATTTATTTGAATTAATCTATTTTGGGAAAGGAGGTTTGTAATTAATCTATAAATAGGCACGAGAGGTGAGGGTTAGAGCATGCTTAAGTATTGTTTTCTCTTGGAGCCTCTTGGGAGTTTTGGGCTCTATACCTAGTGTCTAGAGATTGGGAGAGAATGATCCTCCTCTCGAATAGAGAATCACTTGTATCTTTGCTTTGTTCTTGTTTCTCTTTGATTGTTATAAGATTTGCTATTGTTTGTTTGTTCTTCCACCACGATTCTTCCGTTTTCGCGCTGTTTTTACTAATTATTGATTAGGTTTGCTTGCAAACTCAAGTAAATCCGATAGGATTACTTGCGAACTCAAGTATTTCCTAGCAAATTGGTATCAGAGCAAGTCTTGGGACTGGTGGAGGGCTGATTTCGGCAAATTACAACATCAGTTTTTTTTGCTAAAAACAAGAAGAAATTGCTGATTTTTTACCCCAAAATCCTGATTTTGTGAACTTACAAACTCCGGATTGTGATGGCGGCCAAAAAAGTGGATGCCTTAGAGAAAAGACTTGAAGGGGAGATGAATCAAATCAAAACGACGGAGGAAAGGATTTCTTCAATGGAGGGACAAGTCGCCGATCTTCGAGATATAATGAAAAAAATGTTGGAAATTCAAAATCAAATGGCGGCTTCAGTGGCTAAAGGGAATGAAGAAAAAAAGTATGAATTCTGAAATTCGTAGGGAGGAAGATGATGTGAAAATCATGGAAGGAGAGGGATGAAGACCTCATCTGGAGCCTGTCTAGAGGGAAGAAAGAGGAGGTGGATATGGGGAACGCCATGAGGGATACTATGGCTGCCGAGGTGTTGATTTTGAAGAAAGAAGGGGGGATTTCGAAGGGGGTTTGGGCTATGGCAGGGCAAGGGAAGACCGGGAAACATGGGGTGCACCTAGCACTTGGGAGAGGGAAAACTATGGAAGAATCCAGGGCAATGGGGGCGACTAAAAGGTGAGGAAGTTGAAGATGCCCATATTCGAAGGAGAAGATGCGTATGAGTGGATTTACAAGGTGGAGCAATACTTCGCCGTCAATGGGCTGACGGAGGAGATGAAGCTATCCGCAACTGGATTGTGCTTGTAAGGAAAAGCCTTGTCGTGGTATCATTGGAGAGATTAGAGGAGGCCTATCAGGAACTGGAGGGAATTCAAAGACTGCATAATAGAACGTTTCTAAACTGATCGGGGAGGAGATTTCTATGAGCAGTTCTTTGCTTTGACATAGGAGAGATCAATAGCAAACTACCATGAGCAGTTTGAGCACCTAGCTAGCAGGGTGGAGCGACTCTTAGTTACAGTATTGGAGAGAAATTTCATGAAAGGGTTGAAGGCAGAGATCCGAGCAAAAGTGAAGGTTTTGATGCCCTGTGACTTACAGGATGACGACCACTCATCTAGCACACAATGTTTAAAATTGCGTATTCGGGTATTGAGGCGTTTTTCATTCGTGAGGCGAGGCGTAAGTTTCAAGGCGTTTTGAGACGTAAGCCTCAAAATCAAAAGATTGCGTAAATATAAAATAATAATTTTTTATATACTAATGAGTGAATAATATAAAACATAAAAAAACATAAGATATGAAGTGAAATCAAAATATCTCAATAATAAGACAACTTGAAATATGGTTCAACTCAAAATTCTATCTTTCCCAAATCCCAGTATTCTTTTCATTAACATATAATTCCAATTTCCAAAAAATAAATAGCAATGACATGTCACATAAGAACTCATAAGTCATCAACACTATCATCACTAAGGGGTTCTTCATTTGAATCATCATTATAATGAACTGCTCTTTTCCCTTCCTCCTCTCTTATAGAGTCCAATGTCGGGCATTTACTTCAAGATTTATGTAAGTTTTAATATATATAGCGTGAGGCGTAAGCCTCATGCCAGTAAGGCGAGGCGGGCCTCAACCAAGTTGAGGCGTAAGCCTCATAAACAAAACTCGAGGCATAAGCATCGAGGCATTTTTTACTGGAATTGCGCAAGGGCGAGCCTCATATTGCGCAATTTTAAACCATGCTAGCACATAAAGGTTTTGCAATAGGAGGAAGTCGAGAGGCCACCAAGGAGAAGATAGGAGGAAGCGGGGGAAATTTCAAGCGGCTGATGGAGAAAGATATGCAGGAGAAGAGGGCTAAGGGGTTGTGCTTCAGGTGTGATGAAACGTATACACCGGGGAATCGGTGCAAGGACCGAACTCTTCAGGTTCTCACCGTTTGTGATGACGAGGAAACTGAGGGAGTTGAGGAGGAGACAGAGGAGAAGATGGAGGAGAAGCTACACTTGGATTTGGCTGAGGTTTCCCTGAACTCAGTGGTTGGATTCACTACGAATCACACAATGAAAGTGAAGGGAGAGATAAAGGACAGGGAGGTGGTGGTGTTGATTGATAATGGAACTACTCAAAATTTCATTTCTACCCAGGTCGTCGACCAACTGGGAGTGAGATTGGTGGATATCGACTGTTACGGGGTGATGATGGGTACTGGGAAGGTGGAGAAAGGTCAGAGGATTTGCAAAGGAGTGCGACTAACAATCCAGGGGATACAGGTGAGGGAAGATTTTCTTCCGCTAGAGCTTGGGAGTATCGACGTCATCCTGGGGATGAAATGGCTTCAAACTTTGGGAGACACTAAAGTGAATTGGGGAGCACTCACAATGGAGTTGATGGTGGATGGAAGGAAGGTGGTGATGAAGGGAGATGCGGGGCTTTCCAAATCCCTGGTTTCTCTTAAAATGATGGTGAGGGACTTTCAGTTGGCGGGCAGAGGGTATTTGGTGGAGCTGCACAGTTTGGAGGGAGCGAGATTGAAAGAGGCAGGAGATATACCCCTCTCCATTCAGTCGTTGATTCAGCTATTCCAAGAGATTTTTCAGCCATCTCAAAGATTGCCACCGCAGAGAGAGCAGGAGCATGCCATCGTGTTGAAGGAGGGAGTGTCAACCATCAGTGTACAACCTTATCGTTACCCTCAGTTCCAGAAGGATAAAATCGAAAGGTTGATTAAAGATATGCTGGAGGCAGAGATCATTAGACCCATCATTAGCCCTTTCTCTAGCCCTGTTCTATTGGTGAAAAAGAAGGATGACAGCTGGCATTTTTGTGTGGACTACAAAGCACTCAACAAGGAAACTGTATCTGACAAGTTTCCTATACTAGTCATTGACGAGATGTTAGATGAATTGAATGGGACCGTGATTTTCAGTAAGATAGACTTGAAATCAGGTTACCATCAGATCCGGATGAAGGAGGATGTACCCAAGACGGCCTTTAGAACCCATGAAGGACATTATGAGTTCCTGATGATGCCATTTGGCCTCACCAATGCTCCTGCTACTTTCCAAGCCCTTATGAATAAGGTTTTTAAACCTTACCTCAGACGATTTGTTTTTGTATTCTTTGATGACATTCTAGTCCACAGCAGGACAGAGGAGGAGCACTGGGAGCATTTGAAAAGGGTGTTAGAGGTACTACACGAGCACCAACTGAGAGTTAATTTGAATAAATGCTGCTTTGCACAAGCCAGTGTAGAGTACTTGGGCCATGTGGTATCAAAAGAAGGGGTGGCAGCAGATCAGTCCAAAATTGAGGCAATGCTAAAGTGGCCAGTGCCGAAAAATCTGAAGGAGCTGAGGGGATTTCTAGGACTTACAGGTTACTACAGGAGGCTCGTTAAGGGGTACATCTCCATAGCATGACTACTCATTGAGCAGTTGAAGAAGGACGGGTTCCTATGGGGGGAGGCGACCACATTAGCATTTAAGAGCTTGAAGAAGGCGATGACTACGGTGCCGGTCCTAGCTTTGCAAGATTTCACTCAGACCTTCATTATGGAGACAGATGCGTCCGGGCTGGGTGCAGTGCTTATGCAGAGTCGTAGGCACATTGCCTATTTCAGTCAGGTATTGAGTGTTAGAGCCCGGTTGAAATCAGTTTATGAGAGTGAATTAATGACCATTGTTTTGGCCATCCAGAAGTGGCGACCCTACCTACTTGGAAGACATTTCATTGTCAGGACAGATCAACGGAGCTTGAAATACCTGCTGGAACAACGGATGGTGATAGAGGAGCATCAAAGATGGCTGTCCAAGTTGCTTTGGTATGATTTTAAGATTCAGTATAGGCCAGGAGTAGAGAACAAGGCGGCAGATGCATTGTTCCGATGTATGGGGGAGCTGCAAACAGTGACACTATCTATTCCTTTGATGCTTGACTGGGAGGCCATCAGAGAGGAAAGTGCGAGAGATAAAGGTTTGGAAAAGATCAAGTCAGATTTACTGAAAGAAGAAGGTAGCCACCCAGGGTACTCATTGGAGGGAGACAAATTGCTATATCAGGGGAGATTTGTGATGCCACGGACCTCGATCAACATCCCAAACTTTAGGAGTTTCATGGAAGTGCTTTGGGGGGCCATTCAGGCGTACAGAAGACATACAGGAGGCTAGCTGCGGACCTGTACTGGAAGGGGATGTGTAAAGATGTAGAGGAGATGGTCCAGGTGTGAGATCTGCCAAAGGAGTAAGTACCTGGCTATGTCACCAGGAGGATTACTACAACCGTTAACTCTACTGGGAAGAGTGTGGGAGGAGAACTCTATGGACTTTATAGATGGGTTGCCCCGTTCAGAAGGGTTCACAGTGAACCTGGTGGTGGTGGATAGGTTGAGCAAGTATGCACACTTCATTCCCCTCCGACACCCCTATACAACAGTGACAGTGACTTCAGCCTTCATCAGGGAGGTGGTTCGATTACATTGAGTACCCGAGGCGATCGTATTAGACAGAGATAAGGTATTCCTCAGCCATTTTTGGAGAGAGTTGTTTAGGCTGCAAGGGACAATTCTAAAGAGTACAGCTTACCACCCACAGATGGATGGCCAAATGGAAGTAGTGAACAGGAGCTTGGAGACTTACCTGAGATGTTTCGTATCGGAGACATTCAAGCTCTGGGTAAGTGGCTATCATGGGCCGAGTACTAGTACAACACCTCTTTTCACTCTGTTTCTCAGATAACTCCATTCAAGGTGTTGTACGGAAAGGATCCTCCCCACTTCATACACTTTGGGAGCAGCAACACCCTGTTTCCTCAGTTGAGGAGTACTCGGAGGAGAGGGATAGAGTGTTAGAAGAGCTCAAGAGACATCTGCTAAGTGCCCAACAAATTAAGAAGAAACAAGCTAATGAGCATAGGAGGGCATCCAGTTTGAAGTGAGGGAGAGGGTGTTCTTGAAGGTCTGACCATATAGACAGAGGACAGCCGCCAACAGGAGGAATGAAAAGCTGGCTCCAAGGTACTTTGGTCCTTATGAAGTGCTGGAGAAGATTGGGGTAGTAGCTTATCGACTGAAACTACCACCAACGGCGACTATACACCCAATTTTTCACGTCTCGCAGTTGAGGAAGGCTATTGGTGACTACACAGCCAACCCCGAACTACCGGTGACACTTACTAAGGATTTAGAGGTGGTTCTGGAACCCGTAGAGTTGATGGGGGTCCGCTAGAAAGAAGATTGAACTAAGGAAGTGTTGATCAAGTAGAAGAACCTTCCTAATTACAAGGCCACGTGGGAGCCATACGAGATGATGAAACATCAATTCCCTTGTTTTCACCTTGAGGACAAGGTGATTCTTTGGGAGGGCGGTATTGATAGGTCGGCGCCTATCTAGCCGACCCCACCTGGGTCGACCAAGGTCTACAGGAGGCGGTTCAAACCGCCTCCTCTCTAACTGCCTAAGCCATAGGGACGTGGGTCCCTATTTAATTAAATAAAATATCTTATTTAAGGCAAGGGATTAATCTATTTTGGGAAAGGAGGTTTGAATTAATCTATTTTGGAAAAAGAGCTTTGGAATTAATCTATAAATAGGCATGAGAGGTGAGGGTTAGAGCATGCTTAAGTATTATTTTCTCTTGGAGTCTCTTGGGAGTTTTGGGCTCTAGACCTAGTGTCTAGAGATTGGGAGAGAACGATCCTCCTCTCGAATAGAGGATCTCCTGTATCTTTGCTTTGTTCTTTTTTCTCTTTGTTTGTTCTTCCACCATGATTCTTCCGTTTTCTCGCTGTTTTTACTTATTATTGATTAGGTTTGCTTGCGAACTCAAGTAAATCCGATAGGATTACTTGCGAACTCAAGTATTTCCTATCACATACTCCTTCCTTCACTTGTACCCTAGTAAGCACGCTTGCTCGCTGTTTTCACTACATCTTATGTTCAGATTTCTTCTTGCTTGAATCATTTTCTTTTTGCCTTTCAGTGATCTTCATGATGAAAGTTTCTATTAGATTCTCTGTGCGTCTCTCTTCATGGTGTTCTCTCTCTCTCCTCTTCTTCAGTATACTAGCTTCATCTAAAGCATGGTTGGGGACTTGGGGTGAGGCAGACAAATGATTAGCGTAGTTTGCATCTAACCTTAATTGACCCTTGAGTTGGGAGGAGGAGAGATCCTACTCTCAACCATAATTGAGGTGAAGTTGGGAGCGAGAGAGACCCTCACTCTACCTCTTCACTCCCCCACCTCTTGTGAGATGGAATCTGTAGGTGTTGGATTTTTTTTTCATATGAAGCAATGCGTCGTTTCACTTTTATTTTCTTTTATTATATATTATTTTTTTCTTTCGGACAGTTATAAAAACTGATTTGTGATTCTCTGCATGTGTTATCCCGTTGGAAGACTATAACATTTTATTTTGGCTCTCGTGAAACAGAAGTTGCTCTCAGTTTTTGTTTTCTCCCGTGAAAGGAGTGAAAGGAAGAACTGTGGTGTTTTCTCTTCTCTACATTTTGTTCTGTTTTTTTTTTGTTCTATCAGTAGGGTGGTAGGATGAAGGTTTGTTGTTGATCACCCGTAGCTCTACAATTTTTATGGAGGGTGAATGTGTGTCTATATATGTATGAAGAGATTGAGAGAGAAAGAAAGAGGTTTGCTACTTATATTGATATTCTAGTGGGTATTATCAGAGAGTCTAAAAGAGGAGAGAGAATGAGTAAAAAGATCTAGTTAACATTCGAAATTTTCTTTGGTTGAAAGCATAGTTATTGGTAGAGATCTGGATGCAAGATTCTAAAATAAAGTGAATCTGTGTATACGACTATCATTATGTTAATTTCGTGCCATTACTTTGCAATTGCTTAGGAACTATGCTATTATGGTTTTATACCATTGTTTAAGTTGGTCATATTTTCTTTTCTGATGAGCTTTCTTCAGGTTTTCATTGGGTGCTATAATGTATGAGATGCTTATTGGTTATGCACCGTTCTACTCTCATGATCCAATAACAACTTGTCGGAAGGTAGTTTCTGCTGCTGCCAGACTTTTTTCCCTTCCCAATTGTACTTTATATGGATGAAAATTCAAGGTTTTATTTTTGAGCCACACACTTTCATTTATTAGCTAATTTGAAGCTATTCACTTTCTTAAACTAGTTCGATGAAACTGTTGCTATTCATCCAATCGGTGACTTCAAAATCAATGAAATAGCTTTACTAACAGGATTATGTTACTCTTCTTACAATTTTCTTTCTGGATTTTTGTTTATTTATCATGAGTCAATTGGCATTTGCTTATGTATAAATAATTGTGTGGCCAACATTTTTGCATCTTCAACAACCCAACAATTCATAGATAATGGTTTTCTATCTATAGTAAATCATGGATATTAGCTTTCCATCTGCAATTTCATCTACAACAATCTAATAATCCATGGATAGTTGCTTTCCATTTACAACAATCCGATAGTTTGTGGACATTAGCATTCTTCTTCTACATTATAATTAATTCTGGATTCCATAATTAAATACTGATTTATGAATTTTTTCTTTCCTTAATAATTATTTCTCTATCTATTTATGTTCATTTTTTCATATTATTTTTTGCACAAAATAAGGAAATAAAATTCAGTTATATAATCACTCATTTTTTACCAGTATTTCTTCTCATTTTAATTATCAAGATGATACCAGAGTCATTAAGGTTCTACTCCCTATGAGGGTGAAGTAGGGGTGTAAGTGAGCCGAGTCAGCTCGAGCTCGAATCGTTTATGGGCTCGTGAGCCGAGCTTATCGAGCTCGAACTCGTTTACAGTGGGACGAGTTCGAGTTCGAGCTTGCCTGTCGAGCTCGACTCAAGCTCGAGCTCGCTTTCCATTTGACGAGCCGAGCTCGATAAGGTCTAAACTCGATTCGTTTACACCCCTAGGGTGAAGGGTCTTTCAAGATGGAGTCCCTCCTTGTCGATGGGTCCTTCATGAACACTAAAAACAAATAGTTGTCCAACAAAAGCGGTGAAAATATATATAAAGGATTCTCTTGTAAAGAATATAGTGGCAATTACCATGAATAAAATGGTGGCAAGTGGCAATTGCCACAAAGAAGCTAGTGGTCAATAAGCTGACAACTCTAATGATGCAAATCAACTTTAAAAAATAAATCATATCCAGAAGATGAAAAATCCATAATAAAATACTGGATTAGAAATTCCAAAGAGAACCTGCAACAAATATAAATTAGAATAGCTATCTCCTTCATGTTTCAACCATCTGGACAACAAATTGTAGACCGAGCTATTCTCCAGTAACAGCTTATTCTAGAACAATATCAGAATAAGCTTGGTGTTCAAAAGAGTGAATAATTTGATCCCTTTATTGCAAACAAGAAGAAAAATGTTTAAAACTTGGATAGTAGACTTGGGAGCTTTAAATCATTTGGTAGAGATAAAATTATCTTCTATAATTATAGTTTATATTATGAAAATTACTATCCAAATTCTAGATGGATCACTATAAAAAGTAGTTTGAATATGTTCTATTATCTTCTTGTTGGCGTGGAAGTAAACCACGCAACGAACACAAACAAGAAATAGAAAGCAGTAGAAAAAAGAAAACACCTGGATTTAATGTGAAAAAATCCAAAATCGGGAAAAAACCATGGAGCCACACCACATAATGAAATTCACTATGAAAATTGGGAGAAATTTGTACATACATCAGAGCTTGGAAAGTCTATCAGAGACGTGGCCATCGATCTACGACCACGATTGAGTCGATATATTTCTGAGTCGTATTATGTATATATTTTATTATTTTATGTTATGCTATGTTGTATTTATTTTGTTATTTTTCCGCTTTACCCCCCTTAAAGGGAGGCCGTGTGTAAGCCCAAAGGGCATTGTCGTCTTTTAGTTTTTAGTCCTTTGTACGAGGCTATATATAGCCCTTATATTCTATTTTGATGTTTAATGAATGAATGATAAAAATTTTTCATTGCTTTTGTTCTTTGTGAGATCTTGTGAGTGCTTAGAGAGAGAAATCCTTTTAGCGGGAAATTGGATCACCCACCAACCTTGGAGACGGTCGGGTTCGTGGTTTTTCTTCTTCTTTATATATTCTTCCCTTTTCCTTCATCACCTAGCTGCCAGCCTAAGGTCTCTCCAAACCCCTAAGCCGTTGGCCACCTAATTCTCCCACCATCACTTGCCGGCCTCATCTCTTCACCACCCCCTCCCCTCCACCGAAATCCTCACAAGCCCCCAACCTAGCCGCCGGCCATACCTCTCCCATCTTCCCTCCACAGTTCAAATCCCTTCTTGAATACCTTCCATAAGTGATCACTCTTAATTTAAGAATGTTTAATTTCAATTTTCAAAATAATTTGAATTTGAATATTCTTTCCTAATTTAAGAAATCTATTTTAGGAAAGTTACCAAATTAAATCATATTTGAATTTCAAATTAAATTCGATTTAATTAAATCTTTCCTAATCCCTAAATCCCAAAATAGGAAACCCAAATCTCTCCCCACAATCCCCTCCTAACCCCTTGAAGCCGCCGGCCCCGCTATTGAATCCCTTGCGATTTATTTCTAAAACCCACTAAGCTCTCTCTTGGAAATAATTCATATTTTCCCCACCTCTCTTTGGCCGAAATTTCCAAGAGCCCATTTCCTTACTACTTTCCAAAATCTCATATTTAGCTTTGGAAATAAATCCCCAAACCTCCTCTCTCTTGCCGCGCCCCTCCCTTTCTTTCTCTTCTTTAATTACTCTCAATTAAAGGGATTAATTAAGGAGATGTTTGAAGTACTTTCCCTCCACAAAATCTGAATCAAAATTCAGTTCCCCCTCCCTCCTTCCGTGGCCGGCCCATCCTTCTCTCCTTCTCTAGTTAAAATCTAGAGAGAAACTTCTTTCTCCCTAGAGAAGTCACCAAGGGGATTCCCCATTGATCTTCATCTACACATCATTCTTTCAAAGCCAATGAATGACCAATCCAGAGCTTGACTACGGATTCGCTTACGACGAACAAGGCAACGTCAACATCCTCCACTCCACCTTCTTCGATTTCAACCCGGAAGTGGATCGTTCCATTGAAGAACACATGGACCACATCATCTTCACGCTTTCGGAGGCCATTGATGAGCAACTTGCCAACGTCCAATGGCAAATCGTTTCCGGACCATCCCAAGGGTGAACTTCTTCCCATTTTCAATTAATTTCCTACTCCACTAATCTTGTAGGTGGTGATCAAGTCACAAGGAATCGTGCTTCGCCTTCTGCCTCTGCTTGGTAAACTTAGGATTGAGTGTGCTTTCTATATTACTATCTTATTGTTAGATTCGGGATTTTGTTGAAAATTACTTAATTCGCATGTTGTTGAAAATTCTAAGTTATTTTGATAATCCAAGTATTTGGCATGTGATTTGGCCTAAAGCTTAGCTACCTTTCTTATGTTTTCTTTTGTCTTTTTGATTGCTAATAGTCTTAATCGTAATTGTTCTTATCAAAATCGCGCAAGTTCTTATCGCATACATTCAAAAGCATTGTAGTCTTGCATCATCTGGTATCAGAGCATGGTTTGCTCTTAGTGCATGTACTAGGATCCATCGTAGAATTTTTTTTTATCATTGCTACGCTTTGCTAGTTGTTCCTACATTACATTCTTTGCATTTAGCACCTTTTATGTTTGCTGTCCATATATTTACTGCATCAATTTTGCAAGATATAAGTGTGTTTTCATTCATATAAATTGTTGTCCTTTACATCCTAGTCATCATAGGTGTCCCGTAGTGAATCCCAATGGACCCAGAACAACTTGGAATGATTTTAGACTTACTGGTAGGTCAAATGAATACAATTAGCCAGCAACTTAAAGAGAATCAAGCCGACCTAGCTGAGCTTCGTAGGGAGACAACTAAACGTTTTGACACACTTGAATGCTCTAGGGATCATCCAACCCCCTATACCGCATCTAGACCTTCTTTTATGTATGGGGATGATACCTGTCAGGATGAGAGGCAACATCGTGCCAATCATCGAGCTCCTCAGTATGGACACATCCATAACCATGACCCTGACATACTACTGATGAAGAACATTAAAGTCGATGCTCCTACCTTTGATGGAACCCTTGATCCCCAGCTCTTCCTGGACTGGGTTAAAGATATGTATAGCTTATTTAAGTGGCATAACAAATCCGAGGCTAGGAATGTTAGTTTTGTTGAGATGAACCTTACGGGTAGGGCAAGTCATCATTGGTCAAATCTAGAAAGCCTTAGAGAAGCCAGGAATGGGTATCCCATCATTGATTAGCCATCCATGAAGCGTGAACTTAAGCAGAAGTACTTGCCTCCATCGTACTTCCCTAGGTTGTTGGATAGGTGGAATAGGTTGAGTCAGGGCAACAAACTAGTTAAGGAGTACATCATGTCCTTTGATGACTACCTGATTTGCTGCAAAGGGGAGACCTCTACCACCCCTGCGCAGATCATGTCTATGTTTCGTACCGGGTTGCGAGAGGATCTTCGCAATGAGCTGTTTGTCCGGAACGTCACTACACTCGAGAACGCCTACAGCCTAGTGTTAGATCTGGAGGAGACCTGTTCCCAGCACTCGAGTCGATCCTATGATTCTAGGCCTTCCTACAAACCTTCAGGTAGTTCCACTCCTCACACTCCTACTGACCGACCGACCCCAGGGAGCACTACTCGACCACCCACTGATCCTCCTGCACTTCGATCTGATTTTAGGAGTAAACCTCCCACCCCGGATACCCCTCGGTCCAGTCCCAGGACCAAGTGCTTTCAATATCAGGGGTATGGGCATATCGCTTCTAAGTGCTCTAGTCCCTATAAAGTCTTGATTATCGAGGAGATCATTGAGGACGATCTCGAGCCCGAGGTTGATCAAATCCACCAAGTGGAAGATGAGGGTGATTTCTTTGAGGAGGACGATGACACTGCTGTCCTCCATTGCCTTCAGAAATTTGACACATCTCCCATCTGCATGGTGAGATGTGCGCTATCACACCCTGCTACCACTGAGGACTAGAGTAGGACTGCGATCTTTCACACCTACACCAAAATCAATGATAAGAACTATAAGTTCATCGTGGATAGTGGCAGCTGCATCAATGTTGTCTCCTCCAACATGGTATCCAAGTTCGGCCTATCTGTCGTTCCTCACCCAACCCCTATAAGGTAGCATGGATCAACTCCACTGCCTTGGAGGTGAAGGAACGAAGGTTCGTACCTATCTCCTTCACTGACTATAAGGAGAATGTATGGTGTGATATATTGATTATGGATGTTGGACAAATCCTTTTGGACTGCCCCTGGATTTTTGATAATGATGTCCACATCTATGTGCGTTCGAACACCTTCGTGTTCGAATATGTGGGAAAAAAGATAAAGCTTTTGCCTTCGCAGCCCCGGGTTAAGGATGACTCCAAATCCAACCCTGTTAAATCCAAGAAATGACTGAACTTGGTCACCGCCAAGGTTCTGGATGTTGAGATTGCTCAAGGCGCGCCCTTGTATGCCTTGGTCGGTCGTGAGACTTCCACTGAGTCTGACGAACCAATCCCTCAGAAAGTCCAACCTATTCTTGGTTAGTTTGTTGATGTATTTCCTGATGATCTTCTAGATCAGTTACCTCCACTTAGAGACATCCAACATGCCATAGATTTTGTCCCTGGAGCCTCCCTTCCTAACCTGGCACACTATCGCATGAACCCAACGGAACATGTTGAACTCAAGAAGCAGGTGGATGAGTTACTATAGCATGGCTTTATCAAAGAGAGTCTTAGCCCCCGCACTGTACCAGCTCTTCTTACTCCTAAGAATGATGGATCATGGCCAATGTGTGTTGATAGCCGTGTTATTAATAAAATCACCGTCAAATATCGTTTCCCTATCCCGAGGCTAGACGATATGCTTGATATGATGACGGGAGCCACTCTGTTTTCCAAGATTGATCTCAAGAGTGGATACTAACATATTCGGATCCGACTCAGTAATAAGTGGAAAACTGCCTTCAAGATCAAGGATGGTCTCTACGAATGGTTAGTCATGCCTTTTGGGTTGAGTAACGCTCTGAGTACTTTCATGAGGATCATAACTCAAGTGTTGCGCACTTTTATGGGGAAGTTTGTCGTCATCTACTTTGACGACCTTCTTATTTATAGTCAGTCGGTGAGTCGGCACTTGGACCACTTAAGACAAGTTTGTCTGGTCTTAAGGAAGGAACAACTTTATGACAATCCCAAGAAATGTACATTCCTTGTAAAAGGGATCTCATCTCTGTAGACCCCGAGAAGGTGAGGACCATTGTAGAATGGCATGTCCTCAGAACATCCGGGAAGTCCGCAGCTTCCACGGACTAGCCACCTTCTATAGGAGATTTATCCAAAATTTCAGCACCATTGTATCTCCTATCACATACTGTCTCAAGAAAGGTGATTTCCACTGGACCCCGGCCACCACCAGAGCTTTTGATGAGATTAAGAAAAGAATGATGGAAGCCCCAGTGATGAGATTTTCTAACCTGCGATGCTTTGTGGGTCGGAATTGGAGGGGTCCTATCCTAGGAAGATCACCTTGTAGCTTTTTTCAGTGAAAGGTTAAATGACATTCGGCAGTGTTATTCCACGTATGACAAAGAGTTCTATGTAATGATCCAATCTCTTCGTTATTGGCGACACTACTTGCTCCCGCGAGAGTTCGTTATTTTCTCGGATCACGAGGCTCTACGTTATATCAACTCCCAAAAGAAGCTAAACGCACGTCACGGTCGATGGGTCGAATTTCTTCAGGAGTACACTTATACCCTTACACATAAGGCCGGAGTTGAGAATAAAGCTGTTGTTGCTCTTAGTCGTCGTATGATGACTACCATTGAGATGAGAGCTGAAGTTGTAGGATTTGACCAAATCAAAAGGGACTATTTGGAATGCCCTGACTTCAAAGAAACTTATTCTCTCCTGTCCATGGATAGCACACGCCTTGTGGATGATTTCCTTATGGAGGATGGTTATCTCTTCAAAGCTCAGAAGCTTTGCATCCCTAGTACCTCCCTTAGGGAATTTTTTGTTTGAGAACTCCATGCCGGAGGCCTCACTGGGCACTTCGGTCGGGATAAGAACATAGAAGCAATGGAGTATTGTTTCTTTTGGCCCAGTCTGAAGAGTGATGTCAGTAGAATAATTAGCATGTGTCACACGTGCCAACTGGCCAAGCAACGTAAACAAAACACTGGTCTCTACACCTCTATGCCTATCCCCAGTTGTCCTTGGACGGATGTTAGCATGGATTTTATCTTAGGCCTGCCCAAGACTATCCATAGGAATGACGCCATCTGTATTGTAGTCGATAGATTTTTCAAAATGTCCCATTTCCTACCTTGATCCAAGACATTCCATGCCTCCCACATTGCCTAACTTTATTTCAATAATGTCGTCCGCTTACATGGTTTACCCAAAATCATTATATCGGACAGGGATGTCAAGTTCACCAGTTATTTTTGGAAGACCTTTTGGATGAAAATGGACACTAAATTGCAATTCTTCATAGTCTTTCATCCACAAACTTATGATCAAACCGAGGTAGTTAATAGAAGCTTAGGCAATCTGTTACGATCCCTGGTAGGTGAGCATATTAAGGATTGGGACTCCATACTCCCTACAGATGAGTTCGCCTATGGTCTAAGTCCGTTTGAAATTGTTTATGGGTTTAAACCTAGACAGACGCTAGATCTCATACCCATATGCTTCAGGTATAGAGTTTCTGACTCTGCATCCTCATTTGCATTGCATATGCATGAACTTCACAAAGAGATTGCACGATAGATTGAAAAGAGTAATAATGATTATAAATTTTATGTTGATCTTAAGCGAAAATTTAAAACTTTTGAGGTTGGTGACTCCATGATGGTGCGGATTTGTCCGGAACGGTTCCCGCAAGAAACAATTAAGAAATTATATGCTAAGAGTGCAGGACCATTCAATATATTTAAGAAAATTAACAATAATGCTTATGTAGTAGATCTGCCTGCAGAATTCAATATCAATCACTCCTTTAACATAGAAGATCTATTAGCATATGAAGGTCCTGATTTTAACCCATCAAATTCACTTCTACAGCAGCCTTGTGTGACCCCATCGTGTGAGAACCCAAACCTACCTGCACTTCCAAACATTCCCAAAATACCTATGGTAGAGAAGGTTGACACGATTCTGAGTGATGATATCATTTCCACAAGAGAAGGTGGACAACATAGGTATTTGATCATGTGGAGAGGCAAACCTGAGTCAGAGGACAAGTGGTTGGATCGCGAGGAGCTACAATAGATTGACCCCGATGCATTGGAGATCTATGAGAGCATCCGGGACGCTTACTCGACGGAGTCGAATTTTTCCCCACCCTTGGAGAATGATGGAGACATCGGAGCATGAAAAGTTTATCAGAGGCGTGGTCGCCGATCTACGGCAACGATCGCGCCGATCTAGTTTTGACTCCTCATATGTACCTATTCTATTTATTTGCTTTTGTATTTGTTTTAGTTTTATTTCATTTTTACCCCTTAAGGGTTTGTCATGTGTAAGCCCAATGGGCTAAGTCGTCTTTTTATTTTCCCGTCCATTGTATGAGGCTATATATAGCCCTTATGTTTTCTTTTGAAGGTTAATGAATGAATTATGAAAATTTCTGCATATTGAGTTCTTGTGAGAGCTTGAGAGGTTTGGAGAGGGAAGCGGATCACCCACCAACCTTGGAAGAGTCCAAGTTCATGGCTAGTTTCTTCATATTTCTTTTCTTCCTTTTTCCTCCCTTCTCTTCCATCGCATGGTTCACCTACACCCTAAGCCATCGGCCACCTCCACAAAACTCCCACCGCCGGCCAACTACTAGCCCACCACCCTTGCCCTTTGGCTAGCACCCAAGCCCATCCCCACCCAACCCCATCTCCCCTCACCCGAACCCACGACCAAGCCACCTAGCCGCCGGCCCTTCTTCCCCTTGCTTCTAAATTTACAATTCCCTCATTACTACTTTCCTATTCTACATTCTCTCTTTTGAGAAGGTTGCAATTTCAATCATTCAAAATCAAATTTGAATTTCAAACGTTTCCTAAAATACAATCTTATTTTAAGAAAGTTTCTAAAATCAAATCCAAATTTAATTTGAATTGGACTGGAATTAAATCTCATGTCCTAATTAGAGAATCCTATTTAAGAAAGTAATAAATCTTGCTTAATTACCCCAATTTCCTTACCTATGTCGTCGTCCCCTTCATGGTCCCCATTGAATTACTTTCCAAACTTCAAACACCTCTCTTGGAAATAATTCAAAATCTCTCCCTCTCTCTTACCTGCCCCTACCCCTTTCCTAATCACACCTAAATCATTTCCAAGTTAAAGGATTAATTAGGGAAACAATTGCTTGATTTTCCTCCTCCTGCTTTCCTCTAAAATCTGAACTTATTTCTTTCCCAATCCCCCCCCCCTCTTTGTCCAGCCACCTCTCTCCCTCTTCTCCACTAGAATCCTTGAGAGAAACTTCTTTCCTCCAGAGGAGTCCAAGACCTTTGTCTCCAACACTTCAACCTTACGGAATCGATGTATGGACTATCCCGACCTTGACTCCGACTTCGTCTACAACGAGCAAGGAAACGTCGACATTTTCCGGTCAACATTCTTCGACGTCAACCGGGAAATAGACAATTCCGCCAAAAAAAATACCTGGATCGTATCATGTTCACCTTGTCCGAAACAATCGAAGAGCAGCTTGCCAACGTTCAGTGGCAAATCACTTTCGTTCCACGACGAGGGTGAACTTTTCGCCTATTCAAATTCTCTTCTAATTCTCTGCCCTTGTAGGTTGTGATTCAAGCACAAGGAGTTGTGTCAAGCTCTCTGCCTTCGCTTAGTAAACGTAAAATTTAAGTTTTGATTTTTTTATACTTTTTAATCTCATTGTTAACCTAGGGATTCTATTGAACATCTACTTAATTTGCATCGGTTGAAATTCTAATTACTTTGGTGATTCTAGCTCTTAGCATGTGATTTGGCCTAAGCGAAGCCATCCCTCTTTTGTTTTCTATTATCGTTTTGTGGCTAACGTTTGTAATTATTAATTGCTATTATTCAAAACGTGCAAGTTCTTATGAAATTCATTTAAATCATTCTTAATCCTGCATCAATAAACCCATCTACCTCTCTCTCTCTCTCACTCTTCTTGATATTGGGTTTTGTATTTGTGATGTAAGTTAATTCATGAACAACCCCAATGATTCACATGGAAATTGTTAATTAAATTCTAAGTTGCCTCAAGATAATATTAAGAAAATGCTTGTTTTATAAAAAATAATCAAGTAGAAAATTGAAATTCTTATAGATGTTGATTGGATTGGAGATCTATCAAACCAAAGATCTTCCTCTTGTTGTTATACTTATGTATGGGAAAATCTAGTTACATGGAGAAGCAAGAAATAATTTGTGATCTCAAGAAATCCTGAACCTGAATATATGGCAATGGCATTTGGTATTTGTAAGGAATGTGATTAAATAGATTATTAGAAAAAACTAAATTGTCAAATGAAAAAATATTTAGGAGTGTGTTGTTGCAAACAAACTACTGTAAGTAGTGCAAAAAATTATGTCGACCTTGACAAAACTAAATGCACTAAGATGGACCTATATTTCATCTTAGAATAAATTTGAAGATGGAGTAGCCCAACTAAATTGTATTTAATAAACTCTCAAACTTCAAATATCCTTATCAATGTTGTACCAAGAATGAGTTTTGATAAATTAATCAACTAATCATGATCAATATATACAACCCAGCTTAAAAGTATTGAAATAATCCTAAAAATTTTACTAGTATTTTTCCATCTATAATAACCATCAGTTTTCCATCTATAACAATTTATAATACACAGTCACGGACACGACAAAACGGACATGACACGACACGAACATGAGACACGTCAATTATTGAAAATATCGGACACGGACACGGGTTGGACACGATATTATAGTTTTTATATTTTAAAAATAGTATTAAAATTGAATAAATATAATTTTAAAAATAATTTAGAAACAATAAATCATTTAACGAGAATTTGTGCATAAAATGATTAATATTAGGATATCGAGAGTCAGACGTCGATGTCGTTTATCATTCATCGAGATAGGAGATGACAACGCTGTCGAGAGTTGAGCATTGATGTTATGCAGTAAATATTGGGCGTCAATGTTTAAAGGGCGTTTATCATTGATGTTGTGGGTGTAAAAATTGCTAGCATTGAGCATCAATGTAAAGATAGCGTCAGACTTTGATATGGAGATCATTTGGAAATGTTGGTATTGTAACGACATCAGTAGTAGATGTTGAGATGATATCAGACATTGTTGTGAAATAAATATTATAACTCGCCAAAGAGAAATAAAAATTAGAATATTCGATGAATAGGGTATTAAGTGCAGGCGATGTTGTGGATAAGAAATAATAAATTTTGTTTTTATATTTTAAATAAATAAAAAATTTTAAATACAAGAAATTATATTTTTTAAAAATTTATAAAATGTTTAAGATACACATGTCGGACACACGTGTCCAATTTATATTTAATATTATTTTAATCGGACACGATTCCGACTTGTCTGACACATGTTGGAGAAGTGTCAGACGCGTGTCGTGTCGGATACGTGTCGGACATTGCACGCCTCTTTGAGGAGAAGTATCGGTGCATCATAGAATCTCAACAATCCATGCACATCACCTTTCCATCTACAATAATCTAAAAAATTGTGAACAATAGCTTTCTATTTGCAACAATTCATTGACAACAAACTTTCCATCTACAACAATCCAATAATCTATTGACAACAACATTCTTTTTTGGTTGCATAGTTAATTTTGGATTCCAGAAATAAAGACTAGTTTGTATATTTATTTATTTCGTTTCTACTTATCCCCCTGTTTATGTACATATTCTCTTTTTGTTTTTTTACATAAAACAAGGGAATATAATTCGGTTATACGGTCTCCCTTTTTTTTCTTCTCTCTTCTTATTCGAATTCTTAGGCGATTATGTTTCTCCACTAAAACAAATCCTGAATCTATGATGTAGCACTTCATCTTTTCAGCTGCAGTTTCTCCTTGATATGTGCTTATTAACTTTTCAATTTGGTTGGGTTTGTTATGACTGATGCCGCACTTTTCGATTTGTATGGGCTTGTTATGATTGATGCCCTCATGAACCAGAGCTTTGATGCTTGTGGAATATTGCTGTTAAGGAATATGTGTCAGTATCTTAAAGAAAACTTTGCTTCGTCCTCAATGTTGATTAATGTTTATTTGTTGGCTATCATTTTTAAACTGCCCATATTCTTGTGTGATGTTTTATAAGTTGACACTATGGGGTACATGGCTTTATTTGTAAGTTTCTTTTTAATCTCTTTTTGTATCCATCCTGCTCGGATGTATGATAATTTTTGTTCTATCAAAACTTTTTTAACTGATATCTGAAAACAAAAGACTTTGTATTATAAAAAGTTTATTAAAAGCAATCGAAGCTTTTATTTTGAGTATTAACCTCAACCTTTGAGATAGTCTTAAATAATTTATCATGTGATATCATTTCTGTTTTGAAACCTTCTTTTACACTTTCCTCATACATTATCAATCAAATATCGGTATCATTTTTTGTTTAGTTTTTTATATTAGCAACAATAATAATAACATCAAGCCTTTATTCCACTACGTGGAGTCGGCTACATCAATCATGGGCAGGGGGGCACGTGCCCCCCCTAAAAAAAACAGCATATAAATTGAGAAATTAAAAGGAGATAAATAGTATGCTTCAATTTATCTGCTATTTCTATACACTTCACTACACCTGGTTGCATTTTCTCCCAAGCAGAGTAGCTTGATTAAGCTACTATTTACAGAAACAAGCAAATCACTCGATTTTCTAAGCCAAGGAAACAACTGTGCAAAGAGATCAGTGAATTTATTTTTAATAATTTTGTCCAGTTGAGTAATGTGAAAATCATTTCTTAGAAATTTCATTAATAGCCCAACAATTGAAGCAATGTGAAATCACAATCAGTATCAGTTTTACAGTACAACAACAGTACAACAACAGCAACAACATCAAGCATTTATCCCATTGCGTGGGGTCGGCTACATGAATCCTTTTCCTCCATTGTGTCCTATTAAAAGTCAAATTCTCGTTTAAATCTAATAAAGAAAGGTCATTCCTAATATTTTCTAACCAAGTCTTTTTTAAGTCTGCCTCTACCTTTCTTAACATAAGTCAAATCTAATACCTCTACTCTCCTAACCGGGTAATCGGAAGGCCGCCGTTTTATGTGACCAAACCATCTAAGGCGACTCTTTCTAATTTTATTTTCTACTGGAGCTACTCCAACCTTTTCACGTATATGCTCATTTCGTATCCTATCTCTAAGGGTAAAGCCACTCATCCACCTAAGCATTCCTCATCTCTGCCACACTTAGCTTAGTATTATGCTTCTCTTTTAATGGCCAACATTGGGCACCATAAAACATTGCCGGTCTCACCACCATCTTATAGAATTTTCCCTTAAGTTTGAGATGTACTTTTCTATCACACAATAAGCCCGATGCATTCCTCCACTTCAACCATCCAATTTGAATTCTGCTGATAAAATCCCCATCTATTTCACCATCACTCTGAAAAATAGATCCAAGATATCTAAAACATGTACTCTTATTAATGACTTAATCGCCCAAAGTCACAATCCCCTCACTAGGTCTATTACTACTAAAATTACACTCCATATATTCCGTTTTAGATCTACTCAAGCGAAAACCTTTAGACTCTAAGGTTGACCTCCATAATTCAAGTTTACCTTCAACTCCCTCTCTAGTCTTATCAACAAGAAGAATATCATCAGTAAAAAGCATAGACCAAGGTACATCCTCTTGCAAATGTCTAGTGAGAACATCCATGACTAAAGCAAAAAGATATGGGCTTAAGGCTAATCCTTGATGTAACCCAACTGAAATAGGGAAATACTTGGTCAAACCACCTTGTGTTTGAACAAAAGTAATAGCTCCTGCATACATATCTTTAATGATTTGAATATAAACATTCCTTGATAGTATCAGTTTTATAGTAAATTCAAAAAATATAAAAAAAAAATAGATGCTCGAAATCTCAAGCAAGTAATAGAAGATTTTTTTCCTTATTAAATAAATCTTATATTACAGGTTTTAGTAGCAGAGGCGATCAATTTTGCAAAGCGTCGGGTGTGGTCGAGGCTGGCAACAATTAATAACACCAGCAACGACTTCGTCTCATGCAATGGCTCCCCCTTGGGAAAGAGAATAGGCTCAGGAATGGAGACGAGAACGGGAAGATGTTGAATAGTTAAATAGAATTAGGGAGACTTTTCGGTTTAATAAAAAGTTTTCTATCATTTGAACGGTCTGATTCGAAATCAGCGGCCATACTATCGTATTATTAAACCGTGCAGTTTTTTAAAAATTTGATCTGGTCACTCGGTTCAATTGAACCTTGATTTTTAAGCCGTCACACACGGTTATGCTCAACTAACATTTTTAAAACTACCTTTTACAAAAAATACCGGATAACTAATCAAAGCCTTAATGTATGCTAACATTCCATATGAGACAGCAAATAAAACTATTTTAATTTAGGCCCCTCCTGAATAAAATTTCTGGCTCCGCCACTGACATGAATCCTTTTTCTCCATTATGTCAAATTTTCATTTAAATCTAATAAAGGTCATTATATCAAGCATTATAGAAAATATATTTTAATATTTTATTGGTTCCATTTTTAGTAGTTTCTGCTGAAATTTAACTGTCTTTTGAACATGTTCATCAGAAGATACAGTGTTTTGTGATAATCAAATTATTAGCTTAAAAATATTATTTAAAGCTAAACATCATGTTTTTTTTTTCAAATTTAATGACGGCATGGTATCATAAATTTTTTTATTTTTTTTTTAGTTTCTGAAAATCAATTGTAAATACATTTTAGGAATTTAGCATACTAACTAATATGCCAGCAGAAATTTGTGATTACCATCAAGGCCAAATTCTTAATATTATTGGCATGCCACACAAATCTTCATTGTCCTGCTTTATTGATCACTTTTTAGCATATTAAACTAATGGCCAAGTAATACTTGGGTTAATTATAGTTATGGACATGCATTCATATTTATAGATAATTAGATAGGCATTGCATCATTCTTCCCTAATTTGTGTTAGAATGATGAATTTTTTGACTTATCCCACTGTTTTATGATGATTGTCAGATCGTACACTGGAGAAATCATTTGAAATTTCCAGAGGATGCAAGAATTTCTCCTGAGGCGAAAGATCTCATCTCTAGACTACTTTGTGATGTTGAACACAGGATTGGTAGCCGGGGGGCTGATCAAATAAAGGCAAGAAACCCGCCTACCCACTCCAACCTTTTCTTTATACTGCAATCTAGATAATTGGTTTTGCTAATGTTGTTTCCGTCTATTTATTTTCAGGCCCACCCATGGTTTAAAGGTGTAGAGTGGGATAAGCTGTATGAGATGGATGCTGCATTTAAACCTGAGGTCACTAGTGAGCTAGACACTCGGAACTTTGAAACTTTTGATGAAGTATGATGATTTTTTATTTATCTATGTAATAGCCTATTTCTAACTGGTGGATGTTTCCCTGCATAATTCGCTTTTTCTGTGTGGTTGCATTGTTTTCCTCGTTTATGTTTGTCATGGTTTGTGTATATCGCCATTTTCTTGAGTTCGCTAATATAAGTGATTCAACTGTGATAGCTCTGAGATTGCAGGGATTGCCAATGTGTTCTTCATACAGCTTTCTTTATGCGATGGTAGTCACCACAATACTGTTAAAAATTACCAAAAAATTCTATTTCATTCAATCCAACATCATTTATCTTTTTCATTCAAATCTGTATTGATGCGCTCAACAATCTCGTACTGCTTAGGAGTCCATGTTAAAGAACAAAGACCTGACCGTTATTAGGCAACCAGTATCAGCATTATTTTTGGAGAGATCCTGGTCACAAAAATTTCGTCTGGAGAAGTCTTAGGCACAAAACCTAATCTCGAGAACCCTAGAAGACCCATTTAATTGAAACTGTTATTCCTAACACTGGAGTGTATTAATGGAAGATTTCTTATTTGTCCCTACTTTTATAGAACTGCAGTGTAGTAGACCTCAGCATATTTTTTTATTATTCTTTTCCGCATCATAGTATTGCAATTTTGATGTTATTCTCTACAAATCCATCATATTTAACAAGTGGATAGACATAACTCTCTCAAAGGATTGTCTTATGTATAATAATTTTAATAATAAACTTGTGTATCACTTCATCAAATTCATATGATAAATTATTTTATTCAGTGTTGTTTCTTTGTTTGATTTTATGTCATGCTTTGAAGCTCCAGTTGGATCCTCCTCCAGCAAGGACAGGTTTTGTACTCTCTAGGAAGGTAAGATCTTTCAACTTAGCTATGCGCTTTTGAAAGCTTTTCACCCTTGTAAAATGCTTTCCATCACTCTTTTCTGTACATTGATGATCTGACATTTAGATGTTTAGATTGGGTGTTTGGTTAATGCATGTATTTAGCAAGAAAATTCTAGCACAAATCCATTCATCATCATCCCCTTCAAGTTTTCTGTATTGGTGTTTCGGTACATTCATGATTCATTATTTTGTTTGCAGACGTTGCTAAGTCCAAAAGATTTAAGCTTTGTTGGGTATACCTACAAAAACTTTGAGGCTGTCAAAGCTGTACATCAATCTAAAGGTATGCACTGTAGTTGCAGTAATTATGCTTTAAGATTGCTGCATTGCATCCTTTCTATTTTCTATCTCAAGATACTTATTAGAGAGGTTTTTGCCACTATATTATGCTCTTTCCTGAGGCCCGCATCATTTTCATGGAAGCTGTTAAATTAAAATTTCTGTAGTTTGATGCTACTTCCTCTGTGTTATCAGTTTTTCAAAATATGGTTACAAAATTCTTTCTCTATTTTCTTCTTTTAGAGAAGCTGGTGCAGGTTAATCTTAATTTTAAATTTATATGCTTTAATTTTATAATGCAAAGTTACTATGATGGTGAGTAGGACTAAATATGAATGGTATGAAATTATAAAGATTGACGATTTGGTTTCCAAGTTAAATAATCATTTTCTAGATACCTTCCATGTGCTTCCAGTTTTACAGAACTCTTCTTGTTGACCATTTAGAACTTAATCAAAGTTACAAATTGACAGACAAAGCATATCAGTGGTTGTGGAAGCTCGGAGAATTAAGGGGAAGTGGGATCAGAAGACAAATTTGTAATCATCACTTGAAAGAGTAAGGCGTGGAGTCCGACTTTTGAGCGCGAAGACACTAAGAGGATCTCCGTGCACAATACTTGGAGTTGTGATCGGCAAACACATCTGACGCGAAGAGGCACAATACCTAGGTTAGAGACACAAAACCATGAAAGCATTTCACTTACAAAATAGTATAGGAATTTCCATAGATGACCTAATTAAAATAACAAAATAACCCTAAATCAGAAAAAAGAAAACCACCAAACTTATCGCAAAAACTGCAAATAACACTTTTACTTCCCTACAATTGGATAAAGAAAAAAACCACATAACAACAACAACAACATCAAGCCTTTGTCCCACTATGTGAGGTCGGCTACATGAATCCTTTTTCGCCATTGTGTCATGTTAAAAGTCAAATTCTCATTTAAATCTAATAAAATAAGATCATTTCTAATATTTTCTAACCAAGTTTTTTTAGGTCTACCTCTACCTTTCTTAACATAAGTCAAATCTAATACCTCAACTTTCCTAACCGGTCAACGGAAGGCCTCCGTTTAATGTGACCAAACCATCTAAGGCGACTCTCTTTATTCTTATCTTCCATTGGAGCTACTCCAATCTTTTCATGTATATGCTCATTTCGTATCCTATCTCTAAGGGTAAAGTCACTCATCCACCAAAGCATCCTCATCTCTGCAACACTTAACTTAGTATTATGCTTCTTTTTTAATGGCCAACATTCTAAACCATAAAGCTTTGCAGGTCTCATCACCATCTTATAAAATTTTCCCTTAAGTTGAGGGGGACTTTTCTATCGCACAACAAACCTGATGCCTTCCTCCATTTCAACCATCTAACTTGAATTCTGCTGATAATATCCCCATCTATTTCGCTATCACTCTGAACAATAGATCTAAAATATCTAAAACGTGTGCTCTTATTAATGACTTGATCGCCCAAAGTCATAATCCTCTCACTATGTCTATTACTACTAAAATTACACTCCATATATTCAGTTTTAGATCTGCTCAGGTGAAAACCTTTAGACTCTAAGGTTGACCTTCATAATTCAAATTTACCTTCAACTCCCTCTCTAGTCTTATCAACAAGAAGAATACCATCAGCAAAAAGCATACACCAAGGTACATCCTTTTGCAAATGTCTAGTGAGAACATCCATGACTAAAGAAAAAAAGATATGGGCCTAAGGCTGATCCTTGATGTAATCCAACCAAAATAGAAGAATACTTGGTCAAACCAGCTTGTGTTTGAACACAAGTAATAGCTCCTGCATACATATCTTTAATGATTTGAATATAAGCATTATTGACTCCTTTCTTTTCAAGAACTCTCCATAGCACTTCTCTTGGAACTTTATCATATGATTTTTCTAAATCAATAAATATCATAAGTAGATCCTCCTTATTTTCTCTATATTTCTCCACCAAACCTCTTAATAAATGTATGGCTTATGTTCAGTTTGAAGTGAGAAAATTATTTGTCTTTTTTCTTTTAATTTT
>NW_021318832.1:2863040-2947616 GCF_001605985.2 Dendrobium catenatum | reverse complement strand
GTTGAAACGGGTTCTCGGAGTTTTAGGGTTTAGAAAGTTATACCTGCGCGGGGTCGACGGCGTTGGCTCGAGGGAAGGGAGAAGCATTTTTCTCTCTTTTTTGTGTAATTAGTTATAATTAAAATGATTAATTATAATTAATTATAATTAAATTTAATTAATTAATATTAATAATACTTAATTATAATCTAATTTAATTAATTATAATTAATATATAATTAATTAGTAATTAATTTAAATAAAAATTAATCATAATTGAACTTAATCAATTATGCTTAATTTTCTTTAAATAATTAATTCTAATTAAAAATAACTAATTATAATTAGATTAATTTTGTTATAATTAATTTATAATTAATAATAATTAATTAGAATTAATAAATAATTAATTATAATTAAATCTAATTAACTATAATTAATTTAAAAAAAAAAGTGCATCGCTTAAAAAAAGCTTAACAGAGAATTAAGTTCTCTGTTTTGGAGGTTTGGCTGAAGAAGCACGCAAAGGGGAGAAGTTTACTTTCACGGCCAGCTTGCTCCCTTTCTTGCGTCCGACTGAAATGTCGTAACTTCCTATTCGACAGGAAGGGAAAGTCGCAGAAGGAGCGGGGTCGGACGGCAAGGGATGAGGTAAGGATCTCCTCTCTCTCTCTCTCTCGGGCCGAAGAACCAGAGAGGGGAATCGGGAATGGGATCGGCTTGAGCTCGGCACAGGGGATGTAGCGACGGGAGGTCGATCGTGTGGGAAAGGGATTGGGCGTTGAGTGCGGGAAGGAAGAGCTCGGCTTGGGGCTGAGAGGGATCGGGAGGTCGGGATGACTGAGGGATTTCGCGTGGAGAGAGCTTCGGCAGTGGAGAAGGTAATTGAGTGCGGGAAGGAAGAGCTCGGCTTGGGGCTGAGAGGGATCGGGAGGTCGGGATGACTGAGGGATTTCGCGTGGAGAGAGCTTCGGCAGTGGAGAAGGTAGAGCAGCGGGATGGAGAGGGAGGAGCCCGGCTTCTATTTAACGATGCGCAATGGCGCTCGATCGAGGCAGACCGCAGGAATCCCGCGAGGAACGTCGGCTGGATTTGCAGGATTTGATCAGTTCGGCGCCGAATCGGCTTGATTTCGGGATTCAACGGACATGAGGTATGTATGTAGGATTTCAATTTTGCTTCTCTTTTGTTTCCTTTTGGGTATAACATGAGGGTCAACACGGGAGTGAGAGCAGAGAGAGTTGACGCGAGAGAGCGAGAGAGAGGAGTTCTCACGTTTCTTCGACACTTAACGCGATAGAGAGGTGAACGTGGGAGAAATGACGGGTCGTGCGAAGTATGGCGAGCACGATGACGTTCGTGGTCGGACAGGTACGTGCGATCCTCTCTTTTTTTATTTCATTTCACGTCAACAGAACTTTATCATATGCTTTTTCTAAATCAATAAATATCATATGTAGATCCTCATTCTCTCTATATTTCTCCATAAAACCTCAATAAATGTATGGCTTCCATAGTAGACCTACCAGACACGAATCCAAATTGATTTTGAGAAACATTAATATTACGCCGCAACCTATGCTCCATAACCTACTCTCATAGTTTTAAAGTATGACACATTAACTTAATTCCGCTATAATTCGTACACTCCTATGCATCACCTTTATTCTTAAAAATAAGAATTAACACATTCATTCTCCACTCATCTGACATCTTTTTAATCTTCAAAATAGTATTAAAAAATTTAGTAAGCCAAGAAATTCGTTCATCTCCCAAGTATTTACACACCTCTATTGGAATATCATCAGATCCAACTAAATTTTCCACATTTCATTTTCATTAAAGTCTCTCTAACTTCGGTTTTACTAATACGCAATAAAAGCAAAAATCTTTATTTTCATTTAGGGTGCTAAAGTCACTAAAGTCTATTGTATTTTTACATTCTTCATTAAAAAAAGTTTAGCAAAATATCTCATCCACCTTTGTTGAATATCATCATCTAAGAAAAGTACTTTTTGATCTTCATCCTTAATACATTTCACTTGAACTAAATCCTTATACTCCTATCTCTTTGTTTGGCTAATTTATACATATATTTTTCTCCCTTCTTAGTATATAATCTATTATATAAATTATTAAAAGCTAAGCTCTTTACATCACAAATAATTTTTTTAGATTCCTTACGAGCCTCTTTATAGCTTTTTCAATTATCAAAATTTTTACAACTAAACCAATTTTTATAACAAATCTTCTTATTTTTTATTTTTTCTTGCACATTTGGATTTCACCACCACTATTTATACTATTAAGAGTTTTTCTCTTCGAAACACCAAGCACATTTTTTGCAATATTTTAATATCACTGGTCATTTTTTCTCACATAACATTAGCATTCTCATGTACAGATAAAATCTTACTCTTAAAAATGCTTTTGTTAATATTCTTTAAATATCCCCATCTAATCATAGAATATTATTTTACTTTATTTTTTATTTTATACCCCTTTATCTTAAAGTCCAAAACTAATAATCGATGTTTGGTATATAGATTTTCACTCAGAATAATTTTATAATCTTTGCAATCTAAACGATCTAATTTTCTTATAAGAAAATAATTAATCTGTGTTTTACTATATTCATTTTTATAAGTGATAAGATGATCATCTTTTGTCTTAAATAAGGTATTAGCTATTAAAAAATCATAAGCTAAAGAAAAATCTAATATGGTCTTACCACCATCATTTTTCGTTCAAAACTCATGGCCATCATGAATGCTTTTAAATCATCTACCTGTCTACCAGCATGCTCATTTAAATCTCCTTCAATAAAAACTTTCTTCAAGATGTATCTTTTGTATTAATTTTTCTAAGTCATTTCAAAATTTTAATTTTGAACTCATATTCAAACCTATTTGAGGAGCATAAACACTTATAATATCAACAATCTTAGAATCAATAACAATTTTTAAAACTATAATTATATCTTCAATTCTATTAATTTTTATAACATTATCCTTCAAACTCTTATATACCATTTCTAGTACGACTTCTACCCGAAAATCATAATTTATATCCTAAACTATCAGTCTCCTTAGTATTTTCTCTAATCCATTTTGTTTCTTGAATGCACGGAATATTTATTTTCCTATGAATCATAATATCTATTAACTTCATTAATTTTCTTGTAAGAGAACCTATATTCTAAATTCATATCCTAATTTTAGTTTCATAGAATAGCTTCTTTGCCCACATTTGTCCTTGATGTGGGAACCCTTGCCTATTTAACACTGCAACCGGGTGCCGGTGCAACGGCCCTTGCACACTTGTCGTTGTATTCAGGCCATACATTGCTCCACTTCCAGGGGGCTCCCTAGCATTAACACAATTTTTTAAATAATTCATGTCATGATTATTCGACAAGTTTTACGTTGATTGTCGACTACTTGACGCAACCCTCCATTTTTCTCATCCAGGACTTGGGACCTGGCAACGACATGACAACATGAAGGAAAAGAACCCCTGTAAATAATCCATCATCAAAGATAGCAATCCACAGCATTTCATGCTAGTGATAGATAGAGAGGCACATTAATATGTAAAGTTGTTTGGGTTTGCAATGCATTTTTTTTTCTTTGTTTTCAGGCATTTATGTTGACCTTTGTATGCATTTCTCGATCGAGTCGGTCGAATGCAAAAAGTACGGCGATCAATTGACCTGATATTGCACAAGATAAGTTTGAAGCGCCTCAACTACAACTTAAAGCACTTAATCTAAGCTCGTTTGTAAAACAAACTGCATTGATGCATTTGAAATATCAAAATTACCAAAGAAAATATCATATGCGCTCAACTCAAACAACAGACTACAAAGACGAAAATCCACAAAAAAATCCTCGAACATCGCTCATTATGGGAAGCAAAGTACACCACTGTGTTGGGGGTGTTAAAATTATCTAAAAGTAACTATTGTGGGGGAGGAAGGGAGGAGAAACAATATTTTAGGGATTTTTTAATTATTAATAACAATATTTATTAAAAGTATAGTAATAATTATTATTATTTAAAAATATATTGATTAATTTTATTATTATTATTATTATTATTATTATTATTATATATATTGCATACCTCTAATTGCTTGCGTAAATAGACGCAGCATTGTTACTTCGCGTGCATGTGAAATTTTCAATTTTCGCCATGCGGAGACTCCATCCAATAAACGTGTCTATTTAAGATGTTTCACAAACATAGGCCGTTTTGGTAATTTCAACTTTCGATCGACCTTGTAATAGTTATTGAGGTCAATACGTTGTTGCATCAAGCACCATCCGTCGTCAATAGCAGAGTTTGGTTGTGGTGTGTTCGAAATTCAACTAAATTTGTGTGAGTTTTGAATACATCAAAAATAAACTACGTGGTAGATTTTGAATTCACCAAAATTTTGTATTCATTTTTTATCAAATCAAACACCAAAATTCTTAGAAACCATACATTTTGGAATACTTTTACACTTTTCATCAACAAAACAAACCCTGAATTTGCTTTACCTTCTAGTTCTTTTACTTCATATTCATTTTGTAGCAAATCAAATGACCCATTGATGTCATCTCCTTTAAAAATCTTTATTAGATCTTTTTTTCCAACCATTTTAGATTTATTAACTATATGTTACACTGCTTATGCCACAATACTCATTGAAATCTTCTCTCAATCTCTAATTATCACGCTTATTTGAGCAACATTCCAATCACGAAACTTCCAACATATATAGCCGTTAAAATTTGCCATCCATTGGGCGGTTTCATTACTGTTCCATTGTAAGAAATTGCTATTTACATGCTTTTCTTACCTAGATCTCAATCATGAATCACCCCAAATTTACATTTGATAACCATATTGATGAAGAACTCTCACCACCCACAGATTTAAAGAAAAGAAGTGCATCTCCAAAACGGCACTCGATCGATCCCATCGCCGGTAACTTCTCTATTTGCCATTTCTCTTGCATTTCAAACTTCTATATTTCCTTTGAATTTCCAACCATTTCATGCTTCAGGTGATTCAGCCATGGAATCCAGAAGATCATCTGAAGAACCAACAGACACGAAGACGATTTCATCATCAGATCCAATGTCTCCTTAGCTATCAAACTTCAAAATCTGGTATGTAGCATTGGCAATTAATGGCCTCCTTGTTTTAGTCAGGTCAGTCAATGTCAGTGGCTTCAATAAGCTATAAAGCTACCATTTTGTAGAACTATTATTTGAGTATTTAGGTGTACAGAGCAATGTATTAAGGATGGCCAGAGAAAGCCCTTCAAGTGGTTTGCTTTGGTTCTTAAACCTGCTTTTGTGGATAATTTTAGTTTGGTGGTTATTATAAACAGACTGCCCAGGTTGGCAGGGCAATAAACAACTGGCCTTCTCTTGTGGCAGTTTATGGTTTGATTTTTGTTGAACAATAATAAAAAGACTATTTTCTGCTTTTTTTGTCATTCCCTCTTGCCAAATGAATTGAGCTTGAAAAAGAAACTGTTGGATTTTGATTGTGATGTGTTTAAAACTATTAGAATTATTTTAATGTGAATGTGATTCATAGAAAATTAATGAAATTTTGTATTGTGTTTATTTGCAAGTAAATTCAGTGCAATTAAAAATTTAATCAAAATATTATAAGAAGTCAATGTTTTTTGGGAAGTTAAGCATTGTTTGGGACGGCTTAATTAGCACCATTTTCGTTTCAAAATGGGGAAAATATTTTCGGTCGTTATTTGGAAGCCTATTTTTTTTGTAGAACTTTGTTTTTTACACCCTTGTTATCTTACTGATTTGTAAAGACTTTTTATTTTCCTTCTCCATTAGTTAAAGGTCTTTTCGGAACAACCGTTCTCATCGAGAAAAGAGTTTTACTATCGTACGAGGTATTAGGTCTCGTTTGAGACGGATTAATTTTACCTTTTCTACTTTGAGATGGCATAATTATTTTTTGATTGCCGTTTGTATGAGGCGCTTCTATAAAAATGATTTTCACAAAACATTATTTTTTGTACTATTTTGATAAGCTTTTTAATATTTGCTGCTTCAATAGAAACCTTTACTTCAAACATGATGTGAATGGTGATACTAATGGTTGCTTTGTGGGTTATAAATAACCCTTATAAGAAATTGCAAAGTTTTGATACTAAATAGGGATGAAGCTATGATAATGAATAAGATTAAGCAAATGAGTCTCAATTTTAGATTTAGGTTTCGTTTGAGATAGCTTTCTTACTGCTTTTAAAAGTATCTTTCTAGTACAAAATTTTTTATATTTGTGCAAGAAAGATGCTTTTAGAAACAGTAAGAAGGTCGTCCCAAACAAAACAAATACAATAATAAATGAGATATTTCAGCCAAGTTTTTTTTAATTTTCCATATACTAACAGAACAATATCAATCAGCTAAAATCCCACTTATTGGGGTAAAGACTTGACGCTGTTGTTAATAAAAGACAATTCAGTCTGAAAATCTACCATCCACCGAATTATATAAAAAGGTGTCGAGATTTCAGTCTGAAAATTCCTGCCTGCTAAGCATTAAATTGAAAGTCTCAAAGGAAACAAAAAAACATTTTCTAAAAGAGTTTTTACAAATCATTAAAATAGATTGGAAAAAAAGCTATGGCTTACAGATATAATTAACCTCACGTTAGTATATAATTTTCAAAATAAAGTTACAAAAGAGACTATAAATATATGACCTGCAAGTTAACATTTTCATGTTCAGTTGCAGATTTTTACATCCTCTTTTACAGATTCCACCATAAGGTCAGGATACCTTGAACATTTGTTAGCAACAGTAGCAAAAAAGATTGAGAGGTTCTGAAGCCATAATCAACTGTGAATACCATTAAAAACTGCACAGAATAGAGCATCTGATGCAGTGTTAAGATATTGGTAGTTTAAGGCTTCATTTGGGACGGGTTTCTTACTATTTCATAAAACAATTTTTTAATACAACAATAAAAAATTTTATACTAAAAAGCTGCTTTAAGAAGCAGAGAAAAAGTCGTCCCAAACGAAGCCTAAATATGTTGAAAGCAGCTTCTGGAGAAGTTTACTTGATAATGAGGACATGAACATCCCAATTATCTCGTCCATTCTCTACAAGGCAGACTCCAGATTATCAACTACTGCTATAAGAGAAGAATTTCCTTCACAAGTAGCCATAAGCAGTTCTAATCTTCGAATGATCTCAATAGTATGCAGTGGATCTTCTGAAACTGGCAGTTTATATTTCACAAGATGGAGTAGCATGCTCTACAAAGCCATTCAAACAGAAATCAGAGACTGAACAGGGTAATTTAGGTTTCGTTTGGGATGACTTTCTTACTGCTTCTTAAAACAATTTTTTAATACAAAAATTAAAAATTTTATACTAGAAAGCTGTTTTAAGAAGCCGCAAGAACGCCGTCCCAAACAAAACCTTAAAAATAGAGTAGAGTGGTATTATATAGTAAAAGGTCACGAGGCTTTCAGAACTTGTAGAAAGCAGTTTTTGAAAGAAAATCACTTTCTATAACCAGTAATTGAACATGTATGAAATTGAATATAAGGATCACTTACAAAATTATGTTCCTTGTGCGAATAACTGCGGAGGAGAGATTTTGTCAACTTTTTGCGCAAGTTTAGCTTGTCTGGAGAGAAGGAATTGAAAAGAAAAGAACATAGGTGATGTAGAGCTAGAGAAAAACTTAGTGAGCCTCGGGTAAAAGCTTTATCTAGGGAACCAGAAGTCCATGACTTTGCATAGGCCTCCAAAATTGCTACATTGTCCTGTAAAAGGTTTACCAGTTAGCTCAATACGCAATTTGATATATAGAAAGCAATGAGGAGATTCCAGGTCCTGATCTAACTTCTCAGGCTTAAGAAAGATTATTCTGTGCAGACACCGGACACAACTTACTGTCCAGAGACGAATAAAGTGCAGCCACGTTATCCAGTACCGAGCTCGGTACTGAGCAGTACCGAGTCGCGGTACCGAGTAGGGGGTGATGTGACGCATTTTCATTGGGCTCTGGACGACGTCCGGTGTCCGCACCTAATAATTTTCCTAGGCTTAAGGTGCCCTATTCTGGTAACTAGGCACCGCTTAGCCTACAAACCAGTCAACGGTCCAGAAAATTATTAAGAATTGTAAAAAAAAAGGAAAAGAAAAAGATGAGTTAACTTAAATCTTAGCATTCAAGGATGTGGGTTATTAACATAAGGTGTGTGGAGCTCTCATCCTTCTAAAAGAATGGTAGTCTCTCTCTTTTTATATATGTACAGGAATGTTAATATATTTAATAATCAGGAATTTCTCTGTCTCAGTAGATTTCATATCAAAGTATAGTTCTAAGCTCCAAAATTCGAAACTAAGAGGTTGATGTTCATTTCCAAGCATTGAAACCTACAGAGTGGTTAAAATTTACAGGATTCTGCAATAGGTTGGCTGTTGATCAAATAGGGTAACCATATGGACGACCCAATTAGACTGATAAAATAGTTTATATTTTCTATCGAGTAAATTGCTCAAATTTAGTGACATTTATGCATGCCTTACTTTTCAATTTGAAAATGATTAATGTATTCTGTTTTCAAAATTCAACAAAATAATTCACTTTTTCGCATCATTTATCATATAATCTTGATAAGCTCTTGTGTTTGAATGTTTAAGCAAAGCCATCATATAGCTCTATAAATTTTGTTGTTCAGTATTTCTTATATGACAGATCAAGATTCGGGCTTCGTTTGGAACGGCCTTTTTACTGTTTTCTACAACAACTTTTTAGTACAAAAATTAAAATTTTATACTAAAAAGCTGTTGTAAGAAGCAGTAAAAAAGCCATCCCAAATGAAGCCTCAGTATAATCTTGATAAGCTCTTGTGTTTGATGTTTGAGCAAAAGCCATCGTATAGCTCTATAAATTTTGTTGTTCAGTATTTCTGATATGACAGATCAAGATTCGGGCTTCGTTTGGAACGGCCTTTTTACTGTTTTCTACAACAACTTTTTAGTACAAAAATTAAAATTTTATACTAAAAAGCTGTTGTAAGAAGCAGTAAAAAAGCCATCCCAAATGAAGCCTCAGTGTGTGTGCGATTTGGAAGTGAAAAAAGCGTATGGTTCACAATGTCAAAAGACTATTTAAAGAATATTCTAAAGATCAAAACCAATGGCCTCAAGCTAGATAAGCTAAATTATCTAAATTAAATCCCATCATAAATGGTTAAGGTATTGTAAACTTTCATGTTATACTTAAATATTATTTATAATGAAATTTAGAAAATCAACTACTAGGATATCCTAGGCGAGCTTCCAATGTAAAAAAGATTTAATTATAGAATCTGAAAAAAGGTACCATCAACTTTTATATATGCCTTCTATTTAACACACACTAGTATATCATAGGTTTAATGTGCCTAATAGACTACATCAGCTACCAATGTGAGGTTGGATTCTTGCATCTTTATGTGCACAAACTAACAAAGAAGCATTCTCTCTCTCTCTCTCTCTCTCTCTCTCTCTCTCTCTCTCTGTGTGTGTGTGTATATATATATATTATTATATGTATGACATCCCAATTATCAATGCAAAAAGAGAAGAGAAGTGTCATTCATTACCTCAGGAGGTTCTAAGTATCCTTCAGCTTCAGAAAAGCACATTTCTAACGGTGGTAAAAGTTCAAGCAAATAGGAATTAGACAATGCATTCCATGCGGAAAGCCTGATGGAACTATCAACAGAACGATGCAAATAAATAGCTACTTGCCGGCCAAAAATTATGTCACCATATGATACAGCTCCAAATTGCTCAATGAGGTTCTCAACAAAAGTGGAGTAACCCTCATTTATTTGTGATTGGAAGGACAAAACTTCGCTAGGATTGTCACGAGTTTTCAACGAAGAATCACAAAATTCCTGCTTCTCTTTATGCTTCAATTCATCAAGCTGTTTTCCATACACTTCTTGCAATGATTCAAATACATCTCTAGTCCTCTCTTCTTCAAGCACGGCCATATTAACATGCAATGACATAGATAAGGCATGTAACTTCCAAACTAATGAAACATGCAAAGTTGGAGATTCCTGAATAGCAAACATTGAAGAGGACAAAGCTTCTAGGCATAAGAGAAAGAAGAGTCCGCTTTTCGCCACTTCAAGTTCATTTGATGAATTCAAGCCAGAACTTTTTTGTTCACCAATGCTGCAGATTGCACTAAGAAACCAATGTGTAGGAACTGGCATCCTCTGATGAACCCACTCTATGCAAAATGAACTGAAAGAAGTATCTTTAAAAGAAACTTCGGGTATCTCTTCGTTCTCTGGCGCCTCATGAATTGTTTCTAAAACAGCACTTTTTCTTGGAAATCTATGACTTTGATAGCGCTCATCGGCATCACCTGAGGACTTCGTCTTAATACTTAACCACCTCTCTCTAAAATGAGAATTTAAAATCTTACTGAAAAGTAGATAGTCTTTATCCTCGTATTGCCATTTAAACGGTTTCAATCTCTTGTCATGCTGAAGAAAATGATGAAGGGAGAGGCCAAGATACTTCAAAACAGGAGATTGGAACAATATATTTAACGCAGACTCCATAATAACTCTAGCTCCAGGCCCAGCAATCAAACAAACTGCGAGAACACAATTTACTCTATGTAAAACAAGATTCATTGGGTTGGGAGATTTTCCAAATGCTGGATTCATGGCTTCTACACGAGAAGAATCTCTCTCATGAACAATTGGTAAGGTTTTGAATAATTCCAAGACGAGCCGAGCATCTTCTTGTGCCTGCAAGATGTTTAATGACCAAAAACCTCCACCAGGTGAACCCCATCCTACACCAACCCCCGGAGCGGGCCCACCTCGGCCAAATGTCTCGAGAGATTGTATCATTGCCCATTCAGCAGAAACCAAGTTCCCAAATACATCCAATACTCTAATAAGATCCTCTCTAGTCCATTTAATCACCCCTTCTGCTAATACCTTACCCTCCATGTCTAAGCTATTTTCTGCAAGAAGCTGAATGTTGCATGCATTTCTTGCTCTCTGAATGCAGCCATCAATTAATGAGACAAGTTTAATTAACCCATGAAGACAGCTTAAGGAAGACAACGCCATATCAAAATTATTTTGTTGCCTCAAAAAACAAAGTCTCTCAACTAAAGAGCAACATGTATTTCCTTCACGACTGATATCACTTAAACCAGTGATGCTCAAAAATCTATTTTTCACAATTTCGGTGCCAACTTTAGGAACAACTTCTGGCAACCATGGCAAGCTTGTAGAGTTACTCATATCATCATCTCTACTCGGGCTCATTTTAAAGAAGACACAACAAAGCATGTGCAGTACAGCTGAAATCACCCAAATCATGCTGCTTTCTGATGAATTATAGATATCATTTTCTTCGAAACGGCAAGCAATCAAAACATATGGGATGTCATTTATAGATAGCCAACTTATAGCTAAGTCTATCATTGGAAGAACATGACTCCAAGACCAAGTTTCTACAGCATCATCGCCAAGGTCGGTGTCTTGCTTAATTAGTTGATCGACCGAATGAAGGCATGGAAGCCATTCAGCAAGAGCACCTAGAGTGAGGTAAGCTTCCCTGGTGATATGAGCAAATTCATCAAGGACATTAAATTTAAGTAGCTTGCTGAATGTAGGCCTACTAAGCCATAGACACATATTTGGGAAAAAGTCAGCAAAGAATGTTACACAATATCCATAACTAATACAAACTTTCCACAGGCGAAGCTGTTCAACCATCAACACAGCAGTAAGCTTACAGTGTTCCTTTCCAGATTCCACCCAATGATCAATTGTCTCAAGATTTCTGTACCAGTGCCACATTACTTGTTGAAAAACACCACCTTTCACAAAATTCAGGCATAGGCGCCTATCCATTTGAGACAAAACCTGTAAAAAGAACATTGCAACACAATCAGAAATGGCTTCACACTAAATAAGAAAGTTACAAGCAAATAATTCCTGAGCATTCAGTTGACCACATCAGAACGAAGAGCAAGCTTTCATTAAAAGGTTACTTGGCAAAATAATAATAAACAAAGTGAGGGCACAGAGATGGGTAGTTCCCTATTCATCTTCATGATTCATGAGTGAATTTAATCGTATATGCTATCAATGAGAAGAAGGAAATCTAAAGTACTCAAGTTTTTTTTTTTTTTTTTTTTTTTTTTTCAGAATTGATGTTGCACTCCGACCTTAAATGAGTTAATAAAACAGCCACAAGATGAATGGAACAAAATTTCAGAAGGCATTGACTGGTCATTTTCAAAAAGTAACTCCAACCTACAATAAAGGAAACATAAAGATAATGTAAGCATGACCACTAAGTCAGATCGAATATTCCATAATTAGTCTTTTTTTAGATCTTCATACACACAAGCAGGCATTATCTTCCTATCAATTTATGCAAGACTTATGATAATGCCCAAACAATGGAAGCTTGCCCCTATCCCAGAAAGCCACTTTTTGAAGAACCTGGAATGAAATGAGGCTATCAGCCACATACGATGTTTCCCAAATAGGTTATGTATTCTTCTTTGTCATCCATTCATAAAGATGGCAAATATAGATAAATCAATCTAAACAACTTTTGACCATATTTCCTTAGACCGATCCTCTTGATAACCACAACAACAACAACAACATCAAGCTTTTGTCCCACTATATGAGGTCGGCTACATGAATCCTTTTTCGCCATTGTGTCCGGTTAAAAGTCAAACTCTCATTTAAATCTAATAAAGAAAGATCATTTCTAATATTTTTTAACCAAGTCTTTTTAGGTCTACCTCTACCTTTCTTAACATAAGTCGAATCTAAAACCTCAACTTTCCTAACCGGATCATCGGAAGGCCTCCGTTTAATGTGACCAAACCATCTAAGGCGACTCTCTCTAATATTATCTTCCACTGGAGCTACTCCAAACTTCTCACGTATATGCTCATTTTGTATCCTATCTCTAAAGGTCAAGCCATTCATCCACCTAAGCATCCTCATCTCTGCAACACTTAACTTAGTATTATGCTTCTCTTTTAATGGCAAATATTCAGCACCATAAAGCATTGCAGGTCTCACCACCATCCTATAGAGTTTTCCCTTAAGTTTGAGGGGGACTTTTCTATCGCACAATAAGCCCGATGCATTCCTCCACTTCAACCATCCAACTTGAATTTTGCTGATAATATCCCCATCTATTTCATCATCACTCTGAACAATAGAACCAATATATCTAAAACGTGTACTCTTATTAATGACTTGATCGCCCAAAGTCACAATCCCCTCACTAGGTCTATTGCTACTAAAATTACACTCCATATATTTTGTTTTAGATCTACTCAAGCGAAAACCTTTAGACTCTAAGGTTCAAGTTTACCTTGAACTCCCTCTCTAGTCTTATCAACAAGAAGAATATCATCAGCAAAAAGCATACACCAAGGTACATCCTCTTGCAAATGTCTGGTGAGAACATCCATGACTAAAGCAAAAAGATATGGACTTAAGGTTGATCCTTAATGTAATCCAACCGAAATAGGAAAATACTTGGTCAAACCACCTTGTGTTTGAACACAAGTAATAGCTCCTGCATACATATCTTTAATGATTTGAATATAAGCGTTATTAACTCCTTTCTTTTCAAGAACTCTCCATAGCACTTGTCATGGAACTTTATCATATGCTTTCTCTAAATCAATAAATATCATATGTAGATCCTCCTTATTCTATTTATATTTTTCCATCATACCTCTCAATAAATGTATAGACCTACTCGGCATGAATCCAAATTGATTTTGAGAAACATTAGTATCACACCGCAACCTATGCTCCATAACTCGCTCCCATAGTTTTAAAGTATGATACATCAACCTACGCCCCATATCCTCTTGATAACCATTTCAGAAAAATTGTGACTAAATTTTTATCATCTCTTATCTTGCCTCGAAAACAATGTAATCGCCTCATGAAGTAGGTCATCAAGAAGCATACAACCATCTTGAGAAGCATATCCCTGCCTTGAGAGGCATGTCACTATTTTGAGAAGCATGTCATTGCCTCGAAGAGCATACAACTACTCCAAAAAGTGCATGGCCATTTTAAAAGTAAGAAAATGCAACAAATAAAATACATTAAAAAGCGTGTGAATAAACTATACAATATATTGAGAAGCATTCAAGTGCATCGCATAGGCACATCGAATGATACACAAGCATATTAAAAAGTTTGCAAGTACATCTCAAATTAAAATACCAACATGTGCTCTAAAGAATGCGCTAAATGCTTAAACATAAAATCCAAGAATATTGCGCATGTTGAGAATAAATTGAATTAAGTGTGCAATTGCTCTACAAAGCTTGTAATCATTTTAAAAATCACAACTTTCCTAAATGTCAGGCCTGAAAATGTTGCATGGACAAAAAATAAAATGAACTTTGATCAAACCCAAGCCTCAGCAGGCAAATTGACAAAGTTAACTAAGTCAAATATAACAAAATAAAAACATTCAAATACCCTAATGATGGTTGTAATGAAAGAAAATCTCAAACAGAGGGGACCATTCTCAAATCAATTTTTCAAGTAGCAAATAAAGATGCTTCAAGTGACTTCAATGACACCTTAATAATGGTCATGTTGAAAAAAAAAATCTCAACATAAAAGGTCCATTCTCAAAATCAAATTTTCATGTTACAAATATAATATTTCAAGCAATATCAAAAACACGCCAATGATGTTAGTTTTAAAAGAAAATCTCAACTAGAGGGGTACACATTCAAAATTAAATTTTCATATTGCAATTATATATACTTCAAGTGAATTTAATGCCACCTCAATGATAATCACATTGAAAGTAATTCTCAATCAGAGGGGATAATGTCTAAAAAAAGCCAGCAAATCTCAATGCAGAACATTTTTTGTTCACAAACAGACTTAAATTAAAAAATTAAATTAAATTACATAATAAAAAATTGGTCAAGCAAAATTTACCAATCCAAAACTCAAAAGAAAAATTCATCAACTCTATGCAACTATTTATCGAGAGAAATAAGTAGCTTCTTAAACATATCGCTACAATTCATTCTCAAATGATCTCTCACCGCGGCACGTGTCCTCTAATTGAAAATTTTGCTACCAAAACAGCATCACAAATAAATGACTATAACCGAGTGTTTTTGCCGCTATATGGCATCATAAAATTACGGTTAAGGCCAAATCATGTAAGTTCACTAATAGATAAAAAGACCATAAGTAATGAATCATAGGGCAAGTTTTATAGGACACAAATTTTGTGCTACTAAAAATTGGCTTGAGGTTATCCACTTAGATAAATGTTCACTCCAAGTTTACAATGAACATTGAATGAAGTAACCCATGGCTACCAACTAAGATCATTCCACTAAGTTATATCAACTATAATTTAAAAAAAAAAGTTAGGTCAACTACCTCAGTTGACTAAATAGACTAGAAATCATAAATCAGGAGAACAACATCATGAGATCTTGATAAGATTCATCATCATTCCCCACCATCCACTTTAAGTATAAGATTGCAAATTTCAAATCCTAATATTAAATTTGCTACTATTATACGCTAAGCACTTAATATCTATCTAACGACTAACCTTAATCGAAAGTTCTTTCACGTTATTGGAAGAAGTAATTAACCATGGAGGCACCTACAGGAAACCTGAAATCAACTCATAAAATTCTAAGAAAGAACAATAATAGAAATCAGTAAATCACCTTTGAAATATCTGTAACACACACCCATAAAAGGAGAATTATCTCCTGGAAGTTGTCATCAAAACCTACGAGTGCTCGAAGAATCCAAATATAACAAATATAACACAAGAGTTGAGAAGAAAACAAAAGTTTTATTTCACTATTCAAAGTTCAATGATTTTTGCATCTCTAAAAGGGAAAATAAATTCAAGAAATAAAGAAAACTTAGTTATCCAATTAGTCTAAAAATTATGAACTAAATTCAAATCAAACCAATAAACAAAAGAAATAAGATCACCCAACCAACCTCCAGCAAGATAATCTGACAGGTATTTCAACGGATAAATTCCAATTTTAGATTTCAGACAGCTTGAAGAGATCAATTCTCCTAGTTCAAGAATAAACTGCAATCTTAGTGATAGGCGAGAATGTGTCAAGTTACTATTATAATATTTTCTTAAATCTGACATTAAAAGGGATACAGGACCAAAGAAAAGTGCACATAATCACAATGACTAACAAAGTGCAGGGGCTACTAAAACCAACATAAACATTTAAACCCAACAGTATCAGAGAACTGGAAAGAACTTAAAACGACTGGTATACTCATATGAAGGTAAAACCTTACCTTTAGTACAGTAATTGCTTTTATCTGACATGGAAGTTCCATCATGCCTTGCCTTGTCAAAATGCTAACAACATTTTGAATAAGCCTTGGGCATTGAAAGATAGCATTTGAACATGTTGGGGAATGTCTAGCCAACCCGATGAGCAATGACAAAAGGCATTCTACTAAAGCTGGAATGGGTTCCATCTGAATGAAGACATCTTCAAATAAACATTGAGTACAAGGATTATTATTTAATTAAATTAACATGATACAATTGAGAATCTAAGAGAAATAGAGGAAGGCATAGAAATCATATTAAAAATAAAAAATGTTATATGTTTTGTTATCTCTAAGAGATACTAGAAAGCTCCTGCATCTGTGTACTAATTCTTAAACATTTCGCATTATTTCTTTGTTCTTAAATTGTCAAAATATCAAAATATATACCAAAAAAGAGTCTAACAAAAATAAATCAAACATATAATATATTATTAATTTTTGTTTAATGATTAAAGGGACAAAGGTTCTTGGGATATAGGTTTTAATACCCATTTAAGCGAAACTAATCCATGGTTTTACCAAAAGAAGACAATTCAAAATCAAAACATGGCATTTCAGATGATTTTAAGTAAAAAGCCAACAAATGGTTATGCAGCATAGCAACAAAGATAGCAGCAACTTAACCAAAACAAACTTTAATGAGAATATAGGTATATCTGTATTTAAAAAGGAAAGATTCCAACACCCCAAAACTCTTATGGGTAGATACCACCTAGCTTATTGCCTGTTGAAGGGAAAGCTATATATAGCTATTGGGAACAAACAAGATAAAATGATGAAATGCACGCCTATAATAAGGAATTAGCATCATAATCATTAATATTATGGTCCTTCGCATTCAGGGAGAATTTATTTCCAATACTCGATATTAAAAAGAAATATGTGAAACTAACCTCCAAAAGGTAGCAAATTCTAGGAAGCACGCCCATCCTAACAAGACCGGCAGCAACATCTTGACCAGCTACAAAAATATCATCTTGAATAGTATGTTTCTCTTCAGCTTCATCCTCATTATCCATGTTTGATGATAGTATATTTGATGGCTTTGTGCTATACTTCCAAAATCCACCTTGCAGAAAGCTGCTATCAATTTCTGCTCTGCTCCGGAAGATGGGAGCGGTGCAAAGAACTTTTTGCATGGAAGGAACTTTCTGAAAAAAGGAACTAATTGATCTGAAGTGTAAGCTAGAAAAAGAAAGGCAATCTAGGAAACATTGATCAATCCATCTTACCTCGGCAACATTAAAGAAGCTCTCATTCATGTCACAGCTTAATACACATTGAATTACTTTGGCGCAAGCCAAAACAACAGAATTATGATTATCATCCAAAGCAATCCTGTGATTTGTATCAAACAAAATGCCATTGTGTGATCAAAATTCAGAAACTATCATCAATGATTTAGATTCATATTAAAATCAATACATTCTATGGCAACATAAAGCATAGTAAACAGTTGTAATAGATGAGCAAAACTTGAAATTTAAAAAAATGGTTAAAATTCTTTAAGTTCCCAAAAAAATTGAGTTCTAAAAGATTTTACTCCATATAAAAGTTCAACTTCGATGTAATATTTATTGGAAATATAAGAGAATGAGGTTAGGCACTGCAGGCGTGGCACTTGGGAAAGAAAGGATGAAAAACAAATGCCATAAAACCTTGGTTATTTTAGCTTTACTATAGCCATGTACTTGCATTTTACTCATTGATTTTGATGGAGGAGAAGAATAGTTTGATGTGCATTTTTCACTAGTATACCCCCTATATAATAGGGGAATGAGTATAATTTTCTTTACTACATCAAATCAACTTATTCCGAATAAATTATTATTTTTAGAATATATTGTAGGTCTCATTTGTCGCATAGATTTTAAAAAAGTAAGGACCAAAATCCTTACTAAAATTATCAGCAAATTATTCTTCATTATCAATATGATGAGTTGTGATCTTAAATAGAACAACGTCACAAATAAAGTGATAGTCGATTTTGATGTAATTATTCTTTCATGGAAGACTATTTGCTTCTTATTTCTCCAATTTCTTAAAGTTTAGACGACAATTTTACCCTTAGACCCTATCAAATCTTTATAAGATATGTTGAATAAAATAAATATTTTATTGGATTTGCAAGGATAGGAATAAATCTTTTTTTGTGAGCTATGATTTTTTTATTGACTTCTGGAGATCATGTGCAATCCTATGGGATTTTATGTTTCCAAACTCGTCTTGTTATAACTATAATTAGAAGTTTGGAAGGAGGGATTTGGTATCCCTCAACATCAAAAAAATAGTGAGAACAAGGTGAGGGGAAGAGGCTAAAATTCCAGAAAAAAAGGTGTTTTTGGGTGCTTGGAAATGGAGGTCTTCAGCTTCTTCAAAAGGAAAGAGATTACAATATTTTTTGCTCGAACAAAAGGAGAAGCTTTCAGATCTAGCAGAAAAAAGCTCTTGTTTAAACTCTTGCAGCAGAGAAAGAATGAAAGTGCTTGAACTCTTGCAGCAGTGAAAGAATAATAGAAAAAGCTCTTGTTTGAACTCCTGTGGCAGAGAAAGAATGAGAATAAGTACAACAACAACAAGACCTCCATATATAACCATTGTCTTGTGGTAGATGGTTGCACTCTCTCATAAATTGACACATATAAAGATATTTCTCTATCTTTATCTCAAAATTTTATATGAAGTGTAAACTCTCTATGTACCTCATGTGAAACATAGTGGCTTATTCTATCTCTATGCAAACAAGAATATAGCTAGATCTCACTAAAATATGTAAAATTTGTTTGTGCTTTTGGTTGTTAGTATTTCTGTATTGATTTCTTGGTTTCACATGTTTTGTCTGTCACTATTTTTTGCCTACTAATTGGAATGAGAGCTTTTGGTTAAGCAGGTTCTCATATTAAAATAATGTAAGATGGGAAGGCTAAGATTAAAAAAATTGATAACCAAGTTTTTAACTATGGGAAGATGTAAATGAAGATTAACTTTATCAAAGAACACTTCATCAGTCTTTGAAATGATCAAAGCATTTTAATTTATTGATCAAATAGAGGGGTGTTCATCGACAAGCAAGTGCTAGTAGTTATTTTATTGTCCCTAAAAAAGAACATTACATTCAACATTCTCATCAAATATGTATTAAAAGCCCTATGTGATTAACAAGATACATCTTAAACACAAATCTATTAATCTTACAATGTTTGAAAGAGCTTCTACATCTAAACTAATCTTACAATGTTTGAAAGAGCTTCTACATCAATGAATTTAACTCTCAACCATAAGTCAATTAAGCTCTATAGACAAAAACTTTGAGGGTAAAACTCGTGCATGGAGTTTTCTTTCATCAATACAGAAAGCTACAACAATGTCATAACAGTAGTCAATAGCTCATAAGTAAGAAGGTTAATGACGTTAGAAATCTTATTCTTAGTGAAGGCATCTAAATTGGAGTAGCTCCAGTAGAAGATAAGATTAGAGAGAGTCGGCTTAGATGGTTTGGTCACATAAAAAGGCGGCCTTCCGATGATCCGGTTAGGAGAGTAGAGGTATTAGATTTGACTTGTGTTAAGAAAGGTAGGGGTAGACCTAAAAGGACTTGGTTAGAAAATATTAGGAATGACCTTTCTTTATTAGATAAACGAGAATTTGACTTTTAATAGGACATAATGGAGAAAAAGGATTCATGTAGCCGACCCCACGTAGTGGGATAAAGGCTTGATGTTGTTGTTGTAGTGAAGGCATCTAAATGTGCACGCCCGATGAAATTCCTTCATCTTCTATTTTGAATGTCGATGATAAGAGCATTCCTCAAAATAAAAGTAATCATCAAGGTAGAGCAAATCTAAATCATGAAACAAGAGCCAACAAACACATCAAAATAGAAGCAATATATTATTATGGCTGATGTTAGAACTGTGAAAAACCAAGAAACATGGAAATGGTTTGTCACCAAAAAAAAAGATCAAGGTAACTTTCGAAGGATGAGACAATAAATATTGTCAGGCAAAAGCTACATGATGCATTGACTCTCACTATATATTTTTAAACTAAGATGCATCGATATTAATATAGTAACACGGATAAGAACTAATTCCAAGTAGGTATATGATGAGAGCAACAAAGGCGGATGGGAATAAGGAGAATATATGTGCTCCTAAGTTTTTTTTTTTTTAGATATGAGAAGAAATGTTGTGATGCAAGCAGCTTAAAGCAAAAACACAAAGAGAGAACGACAAAGAGAATCAAGACTCACTTTTAGAAATTTAAGACACCACTTGGAGAACAAAATAGACTAGATAAAACGATTGAAATTCAGATTAGACAAGAGCCAATCATCCAACAAACCCAACAAAAGAAGTTAGCAAAAGAAACAAAACAAAATTTAAAAAAACGCTATCCTCAGAACATCCTACAAGAGGACTCCTCACATGCACCATTTGTAGGAATATATATTAAAATAAGGTTTAGATATGCAAACCAAAGGGTCCACCACTGCAAAGGGGTTCCAATGTCCTACCAAACTCCTCCAGCAAATGCCACCAAAACAACCAACAACTTCACCAAAACAGCCAACAAACTTTACCAACGGAACTAGAAGAAAGATACAGGTGGAGTGGAACTTGCGTAGAGAAGAAAGAGGTTAGAAGCCCAGCGAAGGGTGGGAAGAAACTCGCAAGTATTCCCTAGAGGAGAAAGAAGATGGAACAAAGCTCGCAAGCTTTTCCAAGAAGAACCCGCGGGTTATAGCAACTTTGCTCTCAATATTCACCAACCCATTTCATCTCAAGGCATCCCATATATATAAGCAATAAAGGGAAACTTAACAGCCCAAAAACCCTTCAAATTCTCATATAAAAATAATATAAATGAAAGGCCAAAAGTCACCTTGCTGAAATCCCAAGAGTCACAGCATTTCTCAAGGAGGAGGCCACGGTTCCAATCAGCCAAGCACAGGATACCAGGAGCGAAAAATCGGGACCAGCCAAAGTCATTCCACGGGAGAAAAAGGGGGAAGTCACGGCAGTAAAGGGGCAGAGAACCGAGGGGACACAGCAGGCAACAGCAAGCCGTGGGAGAGAAATCCAGAGAAAAACTGCAGCAGCCCCAATTCAAATAGAATAGGAAAGAACAAGTTCCACTCACCAACTCTAGCTCCCTATCATAAAATTTCATAACTAAACATCAGCTCATAATGAGCTACACCTCCACTTGATAATAATGAGCTGGCACCACTAGAATTTCAACAACTAAAGCTCAAACCGAAAACAGCCAAGGCCCACATGAAACCAGCAAACAGCCCAAAGGACAAGGTGGACCCCAAAGCTAGCAAACCCAAGGTAAGCATAACCCAAACCTTTTCCTACCATGATCATTGGATTTACCACCATCATTGGATAGCTTAAAAATAAAACACAAAAACTAGAAAATATAACTAATATTGTTCAAAACAAAAATAATGCAAAAATCTAAATGCATCATGTTGGGACACTCAAAGAAAGCCTACAATTGTTTTCTAAAAAGCAAATAAGGGCTACTGGGCCGCCTTAAAAAAAAATACTCTTTTTTAAAATAAGCATCCCAAAGGGCTATCAATTAGAGGCATATGAAACACTTCAATAAAGAATATCATATATCTTGTTCAGACCTTAAAACAATAAACCCTAAATCAAATAATGAACGCCTCATGATGAGATGCGCCTCGAACAATAAACCCTAAATCAAATAATGAACGCCTCATGATGAGATGCGCCTCGAGGCGAATGCCTTGAACGTATTTTTGTAAATCATGTTGTGCACTTCCCATTGTAGCCCAAGTTGCGAAATTCCATAAACCATTAAATTAAACTTCTATTAATAAAGTGATGCAAAACAATATACGTAAAACCATTAGCGACCCAGAGAGTTAGCTCTTTACTTTCCTCCAAAGCTTGTTATACTAAGGAAAAAAAAGATGTATGTAATAAATATTCTAACCAAGAACAAAGCTATAGAGAAACAAGAAAGCTCATAGTATTCACCGTAAGGATAGAACAAGCTGAGGTTCAGGGCCAAGTGCATAAGCCCAAATTGCCCACCAATCGACATGATTGCTAAAAATATCTTGTTTGGCATCAAGCAAACCCTTATCATTCAACAAGTTGACCAAAGCCTTATTCAAGATAGAATCAAGAACTTTTAAAGCAAGAGCTCTTTGTGCGGGAACCTGAGATCAAAACACAAAAACCAGCTTTGAGGATTAAGTTAAAAATTTGAAATCTAACAACACAGAAATAGCATGTATGGCAATAATAACAATATATGGACATTAAGTTTTGAGAAATATATCAAACATCCTATCACAATAATTGCGAGTACAAAGAACCCATCAAGTTAACTGCGAGCATGGCATAAAAACTTTAAAGTGCCTATCAAGTACAACATGTATCCAAATCATGAAATGAGAAACCTGTACTTAAATATGATCCAGTTGATTTCTCATTTATCCACACATTATCTTAGGCATATCCTTCTTTAGTGTAAATAATGTAAGTAAAGGACACAAAACCAGTATTTCCATGGACCTACCTCTAGCTTCACTCGTTCCCTTTAGATCATCCTATATTATGGTAGACCACAGAGCTGCGAACCTAAAACTAGTCTATGTTTTAGGTTAAATATCCCTCATGAGTTGTAAATCAATGGGGTCATTCTCCAAGATTAATCCTTAAACCCTTAATCAAGCAATTTGAAGAGGAATGATCCACCAAGGCTTAAGAGCGATTCTCAAGCATCAAGATAATAAAACACTTGATTCTCGACCATGTTCACAATTCTTCGGGTAACTGTTTAGTAATACAAGGTTGATTAACTAGCAAATTATATTTTTAATTGCCAAGAGATTGACTTTTATTCAGGCTCAAGCAATCCATATGGTAGAAGTTTAAAAGTAGTATTCTAGGATCTGAAGATATAGTGTAATCCCCTTATATCTATCATAGAGTAATGTGTTAGACTGATCCAACCGGTTCAACGGGGATTTTTCAAAAGGTAGATGAGGGAAACTAGGAGGGAAAATTAATATGATGGGAACTGATTTGGAGGGAATTAATTAAGGCATATTTCCTAATTGAATAGGGAAGATTTGGAGGCTGATTTGAGGGGGCTGATTTGGGGGGTAAATAGGATAGATTTGCTAGAGAATTGGGGGATGACTATATGGGTATTTGTTGTTTATTGTTTGCTTTAAGTATGTGATTTTTCTAGGGTTAGATAAATATCATGTTTGCTGAATTTAGATTGTTCTTAGGTTGATTGAGCTCTAGCCGGCAGCTAGAGATTTGAGAGAGCTGGATCTTCCTCTCCAGTTGAAGATCCAATTGTATCTTGTTCTTTTTCAAAGCTATTTCGAATAAAAAAGTATTCTTGCAAGTTCTTTCTCTGATTTTCCAATTTCTGGTTTGCTGAAATCATATTTCAGCAATAGATTTTCACAAATTATGCATCAACTTCCTATCAAATTGATACCGGAGCAATTTTTTGGGCTGAAATAGAAGTCTTCGTTGATTTTTGTTGTGTTTCCTCACCGATTTTGCTATTTTCTGCTGTTTGGAGGCCAAATTTGCATCAAAGTTATTTTTTGTTGTTATTGGAGCCTAAATCAGGATACCTATGGCAGTAAGAAAGGTAGAAGTGTTGGAAGGGGAGATCGGACAATTGAAATCTAAAATTTCAGATCTCCAAACTCAATTGTCAGATGTCAAAAGTCAAATTTAAGACATCCACGAGAAAATGGAAGGAAAATTTTCCATTTTGGAAGAGATATTGAAAAAGTTGCTCGAGGGCCGATCCAAAACAGCATCGTCGGAGGAGAGGAAAGCCTCTAGTAACCAAGGAAGCAGAGACAACCCTAATCCAATAAGGCGAAGTGAAGATTAGCAAGTAGAGATTCTGGTGGGATAAGAGAGAATGTCTCCCCTAGAGCCTTTTCCTAGGGAGGAGCATGGTAGAGGGTATAGGGAGAGGCATGAGGAGGTCGGGCATGAATTAAGGGGTGCTGAATTTGAGAGGAGAATGGTGGAATTTGAAAGGGGAGGCTAATTAAAATCGAATGTGTGCTGAATTTGAAAGGAGAGGGTTGATTATGATTAAAGGGGTGCTGAATTTGAAAAGCAAATGGCTGAATTTGAAAGGAGAGGGCTGATTATGATCCAAGAGGTGCTGAATTTTAAAGGAGAATGTGGGAATTTGAAGAAATGATTAGGTATGAGCATAGAAGGGATGATTAGAACACATGGGGGAACCACCCCCTTGGGGAATGGGAAATTAGGAGGAAATAGGGGGAGTAGAGGAGATCCAAGGGTGAGTAAGCTGAAGATGCCTATTTTTTAGGGAGATGATGCCCATGGGTGGATCTAAAAGGTGGAAAGGTACATTACCTTTAATAGGTTGATAGAGGAGTGACTGATGGCAATCGGAATGTGCTTGGAGGGTAAAGCGTTGGCATGGTACTACTAGTGGAGGGATATGAGATGACCCATACAAACCTAGAGGGAGTTTAAAGACTGCTTGTTCGAATGTTTCTGAATTAGAAGGGGACGGGATTTTGAGCAATTCTCTGGAATACCGTGAACAGTTTGAGCACCTGGCCAGCAGACTGGTCCGACTTCCGAAGACTGTACTTGAGGGGAACTTTACGAAAGGGTCTAAACTAGATATTCGAGTGGCAGTTAGAGTGATAAGGTCTCGTGATTTGGGAGAAGGTATGGAGTTAGCCCAATTAGTGGAAGATCAAAGGCACCTTGAGAGAGGGACTGGAGGCAACATCTTAGAATGTTCGTACATGATGATCACAAGCTTTTTAGCATCCAAGGAGCCGACATCGGGTAATTTGAGAGAGACCCCAAAGGAGAATACTACAGGAGGGAGACCTAGAGAAAACTTCAAGAAATTCATAGAACTGAAGTTACAAGAGAAGAGGGTGAAGGAGCTTTGTTTCAGATGTGAGGAGAGGTATACACTGTGGCACCGACGTAGAGACCGATCTCTTTAAGTTCTCACCATTTGTGATGACAAGGAAATTGAGGAAGGAGGTGTCTTTCCACCTTGCGGACAAGATTTGTCTTTGGATGGGGGAATTATTAGACCACCCCAGAGGGGATTTTTTCAAAAGGGAGATGAGAGGGAAAATTAATATAATGGGGGGCTGATTTGGAGGGGATCGATTAAGCAATGTTTCCTAATTAAAGAGGGCATATATAAGGGTTGATTTGGGGCTGATTTGGAAGGGATTAAATCAGGAAATATTTCTTAATTAAAGAGGGAAAATTTGGGGGCTGCTTTGGAGGAAATTAGTTAGGAAATATTTCCTAATTGAATAGGACAGATTTGGGGGCTAATTTGAGGGTTGATTTCAGGGGAAAATAATTAAAGAAATAGGACAGATTGAGAGAATTGGGGGAGGGCTGTTTTGGTATTTGTTGTTTATTCTTTGCTTTAAGTAGGTGATTTTTCTAGAGTTAGGGAGATGTCTCCTCTCCAATTGTATATTGTTCGCTTTCATAGTTATTTTGAATAAGTGTTCTTGTGAGTTCTTTCTCTGGTTTTCCAATTTCTGGTTTGCTGAAATCAGATCTCAGCCATAGATTTTCACAAATTCTGCATCCACTTCCTATCATAATGATTAATGAATGGCCCAAGGAGAATATGGACATTCATTACAAACACATTATTTTAAATTTGGTTAGTGTAATTGTCTACTGATAAATAAACTATGTTGGGCAATAAGAAGGAAGGTCTTTTGATCAAAATGATATTAAAGGGTTAAGTATGTGGCCTTAATCCGAATATTAATCATTAAACCACATCATGCATGGCTGATCAATGGCATTTCTTCTTTTAGCCATCCTCAAGAACAACGGTAAAAAAAGATGCATCTTATGACACTAAGTTAGATGTGTTAGCCATCATTATATTACAGGTCATTATGATTAGAGATGGATTCATGTTCCTCAGCATACTTGGTTGGAATGATCCTTAACCTAGAAAGCTCAAATGGATTCTACTCAACAATCATGGCCAAATGAAGGCATAGACTAGTAAATGATCCTTCTTCTAGCAGTAAAAACAAGTGATATCACTACCTTGTGCCCTGGCAATGAAGGGGTAAGGTATTCTTTGTTCCGTGGTTGAGTTCCTTGGCTGGTAGAGGCATTGGTCCATTAAAGGGGCAAGTAAGGTTCAGAATCAAAGGGCTTTGCAATAGATGTACTAGGCAGCCTTGCCATGCTTTTGTTGGGAAAATGTCTGTGATACTGAGGCCTCATCCAATGACTCAAAAGGAACAAAGATTAACCTCCTTTATGTTATCAAGCCAAAAAAATCCATTGATATACTTATACATGACTACCTCAGGTTCTGGAAATACATATTTTCATTAATGCAATCAAACTATACCTAAACATCCACTGCATCTAAAGAGTGAAAAACTACAGTAAACAAAGACACTAAACAAAGTATGTAATTCATGCCGAAGTTTCTTTTAAATGTCATTAAGCAAGTCACATAACTAGCGAATGCCTGAATAAAACTTTGCGTATTCAAGTTACAGAAGAAAACAAGGATGATAAGAGATGATGAACATGAATCAAAAGAAATATTATTTATCGTGAGAGTTGTTTGAATGTTGTTATTAAGTAAGACATTGAACACATGAATTTGAAAGTAAAATTGCATCCACAACTTTACAAAGTAGCTCGAACAAATGAAACTGTAATTTATGTTAAGTCAAAGTTACTCGGTACCCATCCAACACGCTACACATGGACAAAAAATCTAGTATGATATTTTATCTATAAATTTTACAAATGCCATTTTTTATTAGATATGACACATTTTAGAAAGTCCACGAATTACGTATTTACAATAGAAAGAGGATAGTTTTGAAACCTACCAAATCTAAGAACCCTTCTCTGTCAAAAAAGTCTTCTAATGAACTAAGGAAATCTTTACATGTTTTGAATCAACATGCTTGTGAAAAAGAGAATCAAACAAAGTTAGTTACTAAATTAAATAATGACATAAGTAATTATGTACTTATAGATGCTAGTTAATTGCTATTTAAAGTTAAAGAATTATATCTTAATGAGCTTTCTACCGAATCATCTCTATTTTAGGAATCATCTCTATTTTAGGAATATACAATATTCCATTGACTTGATTTCTAGATCAAAATATCTAACTTGCTATGATATGAGGTGAATCCAACTGAGCATGCTAAGCTTAAAAAGACATGCAGACAAATTGCTTAGGACAAGAATTATTATGGAGCATATAAACCTTTGTGTTATTCCTACGCCACTTACACCTAAAAAGGATGATAGTTGGAGGAAGTTTGTGGATCATCAAGTGATTAAGAAGATCACGATCTAAGATTAATTTCCTAGAACTACATTGGATGATATGTTGGATATGATGAATGCTGTGGTAATTTTCTCAAAGTTTGACCTGAGAAATGGTTACTATTAAATAACATTGAGGATGGATGACAAATAAAAACTATTATTAAAATTAATGATTATGCATATGAATGATTGGCAATGCATTTTAACTTGACAAACACATCAAACACTTTATGAGAATCATGAACCATATTATTCGATATTTTTTATTGGAACATTTTCATCATGTGCTTTGATGATATTCTGATTTACAACAAAACAATCAAAATAGAACTAAGAGAAACACTCAAAAATAAAAGAAAATGATAAAAAAAGAAGATGAATTACATAACTCGAAAAAAATATATGATGGATCCAACTAAACGAGCTGACCTTACGAGACGTGGACAAATTGCTTAGGTAAGGAATTCTTACAAAGAATTATGAGCCTCTATTGTTCCTACACTAAATACATTGAAAAAAAATGGTAGTTGGAGAATGTTTAAATATTCACATGATTAATAAGATCATCATCAAATATCAATTTCTTAAAAATAAGATGGAGGATATGTTAGAAATGATTACTAAAGCTATTATTTTTTATAATAGTGATCTAAAACATGGTTTACCATCAAGTGATAATGAGAGAGGTTAATGAATGAAAAACTACTTTTAAAGCAAAAGGTGATTTTTATGAATGATTAGCAATGCCCTTTAGATTGAAAAATGCATTAGGCACTTATGAGAATCATGAACCATAATCTTCAACCTTTTATTGAAAATTTCCATCTATTTAGTTTAATGATATTCTGATTTTCAGCAACACAAGGCTATAAGACAACTAAGAGAAAGGCTCAAAAATAAAAGAAATGAGAGGGCGGGCAAGCAAGGAGAGCATGAATAACCTAACAACATAAAATGTATCATCGCTATGATAAATCAAAACAACTGTGCACAGTCTATAGTGAAATTGTTTGCCCATTGTCTTTTAACTCAAAAAAACAATGGACAATGATGAATAGAAGACCAATGTAATAAAAAGCTGGCCATGGATTGCGGGAACATGCAACCCTCAAGGATTTAACCCCCATTTGACTAGTTGTAGTTGAGATGTGTAACTCTCTCCCATCTTTATCATGCAAGAAATCTACAATGTGCCCTTCAATTAAATAAAAATACTACTAAATAAGAATATTATATTATATAGAAATATCACATGCACCTCTACAAAACTTTGAGGATTGCATTCTAATATGCTATATATGTAACTATGCTTAATTATTATAACACCCTCCTGTATAGCTAAACAAGCTACTACATATCAGGACTCCCAATAAATTATTTAATGATATTCTCAAAGTGTACAATACCATATTTCAGAATTTTTTTTTATGATCCTCCCTAATATAATAATATTTCAGACCAAGGTAACCAAGAATAACCTTCATCAATACTGGTGATGAGAAAATATGCCTTATGATAATCAATATTCATCATGGTAAATTCTGTGCTTGTAATAAATTCAAAATGAGGCCATCTAGTAGGAAGCATGGCCCTTAAAGAAGCACACTGCACATGCGAAAAAAAGAATTACAAAATTATGAAAACAAAAGACAAAATACTGACCATGCTTCGAATCAGCGCTATCACTTCCTTGATTGAGTATCCTAAAGCTGCAGGATCCCCCTCCGTTCGCAGGAAATCACGTTCTGCTACATTTCCAACATCAGGTTGAACACCTTCAGGCTTGCACCCTGCATGTTGCAATGACAAAACTACCATATAAACAGATAAAGGACAACATAGATATGATGATCTAGGAATAATAAATGCAGTAGAAAGTAATTTAAAGGCTTTTGATAGTTTCCATGACAATGAATCTAAGGCTTCGTTTGGGACGACTTTTTTGTTGCTTCTTAAAACAGCTTTTTAGTATAAAATTTTATTTTTTTAGTAAAAAACTGCTTTAAGAAGCAACAAAAAAGCCGTGCAAAATGAAGCCTAAGGTTGGCTATTAGTCATCGCATCATTCTATAAAGAGAGGGTATGTTATCATATAAAAATGAAGTTGGGCAGGCAATTGTTAACCTGTAAGCCTCTCCTTAATAATTTACAAATCAATATGCTAAAAAAAGATTATTCTTCTTGGTTTCATATTACCAAGTTGAGAACTTACCACTAGATGCCTGATAAGAATCAGCATCTAACAAATCACCTTCTAAGGTAAACCTCAACTCCCTCACTTTCTCCACTCTTTCACTCCAAATCTTCCAAGAGTTGCTCTTAACTTGTCCTGCAGACACCCAACCTGCATGGCCTGCTGCCATTCCGGCAACCTTGGAACCTTGGGATGACGGTTCATTTCCAGCATTATTCTTCCCCAAATTCTCACCACTTTCAACCAGATAATCACTAAACATATTCTGATCACCCTTTTTCTGACCTGAGGCAATGCCCTCCCTGCCACCAAACTTTTTTTGCCCCCTTTTCTTCAACATCTCAACAATTGCCGGATTCATCTTTCCAACTATCTCTTTCTGAGCATCCTCAATCTCCTCCGGTGACATCTGCTTCAAGCGCGCAACATTCTCTGCGTGGATGTCTTCCATAGCTGACCCAAATCCTTGCCTGTTCAACATCAGCATCTTTGTCTCCCAATCATCGTTTCCAAGCTTCTCAGTGGCGCCTGCAGCCAGCTCCATAGCATTACTTTGCGAGAACTGCATTCCAGGTTCATCATTTTGACGGACCAAATCCGTGCTAGGTTTAACCCTTTTAACAGAGGATCCCTGAACCGACTCCTCAAATCCATCATCACGGCAAGGAGAAAATGACGTGGACAAAATTTTCTTATTTTTCTCTTCAGTGGATTTCGGGACAGCAGAGTCGCCACGGGAGACGAAATTCCTCCGCCCGCTAAAGTCCAAGCCTTTCTTCTCTTTTCTCTCGATTGGGTTCGCGAAGGCCGACATGGGGGCGTATTCCGTCTCGTCATTGTCAACCTCTTCTTCCAATTCCGGCGCGACGTGCAAAGGATTCCAGTGCTGGAGGTAGGTAACTGGATTGAGAATTAGAGGGCAATGTGAAAGAGGAAAAAGGTTTAATTAATGATACCTTACCGGGCCGTGGGAGCGATGGCGGGCGACGGGGAAAGGAACGACCGTTGGTTGGGGGAAAGAAATGAAGGAAGGCTTTTGGGGATTGGATGACGAAGAAGAAGACGAAGAGAAGCCCTTTTCAATGATGCTGCCGACAAGGCCCTTGGAGGTGTGGATTTTTTCGATGTGCTGCTTCGTGGAGGATAAATCGGCTTGCTTAGGTTTCCGGGAAGCAGGAGACGTCATAGTGACTCTCTCTGGTTCCATGTTAATCCTCTAATACATATAAAGCTGGGAGTTTAGAGGAAAAAAGAGCAACTTTGGTGTTCCAAGAGACGGCCTGGTTGATTGGCGATGTCGCCTACTATTGTTGCAGAGACGAGAGACCTATATACAACGGGGGTTTGCCGATAATCGACGTAGACGACGGCAGAAGACGACGGCGGTGGAAGTGGTTCAGGGTTTTGGAGCCTGTGGGGGCAGAAAAATTATTGGGTCAGGTGACCGAAGCCATCTCTCCGTTCGGTCGCCAATGGAAATGCGACATTTGTTAGGCGTTTTTTTAATTTATTATTAACGCTTTATGTCTTGTCAGATTAGCGACCCGACCCGATAACGCCTTTCATTTGAATTCCGGGAAATAAAGAATGGAAACGCCGCGCGACATCTTCACTGTTACTCCAGCTCCAGCTTTGGTTAGCGCTCTCGGATTCCTCCATTTCCTTCGGTTCTGCATTAGCTTATTCCTGCCGGAGGTAGACGACGAAACTGTAGCAGATCATAAATCAGGAAGAGGTATGGTTGCGCCTGTTCGAAAGCGTCAAATTGAAATTCAAGACGATAGCTCACTCGCTGCAAAGGTTGCCATCTTTCTCCACAACACAAATCTAGCGTGCATTCTACTTTAAACCAGCTACCAAACAACCCCCTAAGAAGGAGTTGGTTTGCTCAAGAACAAGTGCAAAGAAAAATAGGATTTATAGTGAATATTTAGTTTAAATAAACTGATTACAGTGCAAATGTTTAATGATTGTATTGGCCGGTAGTTGATAGTGATGGTAAGCGGCACATAGATCTATGAGCTCACAAACTCCTCCACTGCCATTTTGAACTTTACATTCATTTATTTTACTTCAAGTGAACTTAAAAAGTAATATCATGCATTCCTTATATAGTCATACAAACAATTTTATGCAATTCAATTACATAGACCGATGAGCCCATGAATGAGTCGAGCTTGAGCTAGCTCGCAAGCCGGCTCGGCTCACTTACACCCCTAATCTTATCCATATAAATTGGGGACCTTATCCATATTTATAATTAATTTTTCATATTTCTACTTAGCATATTATAAAATAAAAAATATGAAACTAGGTCTCTAGATATAATTTATGTTATACCTAAAGACCTATTTACTTAATTTCAATTATATCACTTAAAATAAAAAGCTAAACTTTAAGATAGTCTATAGTACACATTAAATCATATTTAATCCCACATATTCAATTATTTTTTCAATACAATCCCATCAACTCCTCAAGTAACACCTTCAAACACTAAGGTAGAGGTTCCAAAATAAATTTGAATTATTCAAATTTGCACTAATTGCAATGATTGGAGGGTCATTATTGTTCGATGGTGGTTAGTTAATTATAGTTATGCATTGATGGTTGAAATGTTATAGTTAGGCATTAGTGTTTGGAGAAAAATTATAGAGAAATGTAGGTCGATTATCGTGATTGGAAAATGGTGTTATGAGATTGTAATTGGGTGATTTTGGTCAAAGAGCAACATTTGGGCAATAGTGATCAGAGGATCGTAGTAGAATGATGGTGGTCTAATGGAATTGTTCAAACAGTGGTGGTCTGATAGTGGTGTTCAGATGGTGGTGGTCCAATGGTAGTCTGACGATGGTGATTAGATGGTTGAGTCTAATGATGGTGAAAAAAATGACTGTTGTTCGATGACGGTGGTCGAATTATGATAGTCATTCAGAGTTTTAAAAAGCTTCTGAGCTATCCATCTTCCCACAATCCACCTCCACATTGAGAGTGATATTTTAATAAATTTAGCAAAATCTCAAAAAAATATTATTGAACGCCCCATATTGATTTTCTTGATCATAGACCATTAATTAGTTATTTGAGTGTCTTAAAATTTTAAGAATTAAGCAATTTTAATGTTGTTTGATTTGTATTATTAAGAAGTTCTATTTTATTATAAACATATAAGATTAATAGAACATTTGACCCTCTAATTAATCTCTCAAAATTCTCACTTATTTGAGTGAGAACTTCATTAATCGATGTTGACATTCACTATCACTCGTTCAAAATATTATCCAAATTATTTTATTTTAAAAATATTATATTATAATGCCATGCCTAATATATATCATTCTCATATTTTCAATAATAAATGTATTCAATATCCATGTTGTATCATGTTTGTGTTGTCGTGTATGTATAAATGCATCATATTAACTATACTTAAATAAATAATAATATTTGTTAATATAATTTAAAATATCATAATTTCATTAATTGATTATTAAATATTAATGTTAATTAAAGATTAAATTAATTATCATTTTAAAAATAGTTTATATCAATTAATTTATTGATTTAATTTTCTAAATTTGACTCAATGATTAATAATTGTTCAAAAATTGAATAAAGTGAGCTTGTAACACCTATGCCAACTATTGATTGGATCAAAAAGGCTTAAAGCTGATTTTAAGTCATTGTTGACTTGGCTCATATGAAATGACCCATTAGATAAATAAAATTACAAAGACTCGTTCTATGTTGCATATTAACTCAATCTCTTGTGATGGCTAAGAATGGTGGAGAACATTAATAAAAACATTTCGATCCAACAATAGTGGCAGGATGACAACAATTCGAACTATGACAATAGGCTGATGATAGTCAAACAACAATAGCTCGGCCACATTGAATGAGCAATGGCAATTGGGGAATGAAAATTGGACAATGGTGAAGGGAATGCTACGGTCGAGAAACAACGATAAGATGATGGTGGATGAGTGAAAATAGTCGAGCAACGGCTGTTGTGGAATAATAGTTGAACCATGGTGAATGGACTATGATTGGTAAGTGATAAATGTCAAATTATGGTGGATAAGTGATGATATTTTGGCAGTCGCAGTGACAACGATAATGGTTGGCATTGATTGTTGGCGTTGATTGTTAGGTAGAGCTCTAAAAGTTTTTCAAATCTTGATGTCACTTCAATCTAAGTCCAAGGTCTCCTTCATATGAAAATTCAGGATATTATTTTTAGTATTTTAGAATGTTATTTTTGTAACTATAATCAAAGTCATAAAACATTCCATCAAATGACTAAATATATTCATTCGATCATTTACCAATTTTATACTATTTAAGTACCTCAATGATCTCAAAATTGAATAATTTTAGGCTTGCTTGATTCCTTCCATCGAGATGCTAGCTTTGACTATAAGCACACAAGATTCAAATATTGTTAGGCCTCTCAATTGATGTCGTAAGTTTCCAACCATGTTTCAAGAGCTTGATTTGGGCTCATTTAGTGTTTGATCGAATCACTTTTTTCATTGTTGTGTTCATCTCATAAGAGCATTCAGTTCAATTATAAGTTTATTAAAATTAGAGTTTAGATGATCCTAAAATCAACCCTGAAAGTTTATTGCATCTATACTTGTGCAAGTTGATATATTTTATGATGACATAAGAACGCATAATCTTTATTTTAAAAAATGTAATAATCCCATAAATTATACGGGATTACTTCCTCATTATATTCAAATTTTACAATTATGCATCAAATAACAAATATAAAATAGTTTTGTCTATACTATATTGCTTTATCTTTGGGACAACCTTAAAACTTCTGATTTCTTGATCACAGTTATTATAAATTTTTAATTTAAAATAAAATTATCAAATTGAGAATTTATAGCACATAAATCAATTTTTTACTATATATAATATTTTCTTTCCAAGTTCCAATAATAAAAATTCTTAATTTTTTTTAAATAAAATCCTTTTAATTTTTTTGCCTAAAGCCATAGACCATTTGATTCAAATTTAGCACCCTTAATTATTTATAAAGTGCTATATGGATTGGAAACAACACAGTGGATTATTGAACCCACAGATGCTGATGAGGGCCGGTGCAGCCATCATGAAGACATGGGCCTTTAATATACAAAATTGGGCCCATTCCATTTATATCAACGGAGCAAGCAGAGCCCAATTGGCCCAAAGATAAGAATATTCTTGGCATTTGTTTAAAAAAATTGCTAAGCAAATTAATTGGCATTAATTAAAATGCTACTAATTAAATGTAATCTTTGTATTTTTATAATTTTGTATGTGAGTGTATGAAGCTATAGATTTTTTCTTGGGCTAATTTGAGAGTCAAAACGTAAATATGATAAAATATTGCAGACTCATATTTCTCAATAGATTATTTGAGGGATATTATCAAATTTGGTAAGTACCATAGCCATTATTTCTATTTAAGTGTTTGATTTGATGATTAGGGAAGTTTTCATAGAATTTTATTATGTATTATTCTATATTGGTTGTTTAAATTATTATCTTGTTGTGGCTGATAAATTTATTTATTTATTTCTATGTTTGATTTCATATTTTCATACTTAAGAACTTTTTACTCTATGTTTTTTTTTTTATATATTTTTTTATTATATGAATATGGGGATCTACTTATTAGTACATCGTTAGAACTATGTTTGATTATAGTAGATTTTCTATTGACATGCTGTAAATGCTTCCCTTTCCATCCCAACTATAGTTAAGAAATTGGTTGTTTTGGTTTGGGTTAGTACTTTTCTTTCTATCTCGTAAGGTGTGGGTAGTAGGTAGTTATAATTGGATTCTTTCAAATTTATTGCTCTTTTTATTTTATGATTTATGACATTAATGTTCATTATATTTTTATGTTAACTTCTAATTGATTTGAGTTACTTTGATATGGGTCTCTCTCTCTCTCTCTCTCTCTCTCTCTCTCTCTCTCTCTCTTATTTCTTTGTTTTTGTTTTTGTTGGTTTAGTTTCTTTGATAATGGCATGATCATTCCTTGTTCTAGAAGCATCATGTTTTTATGACGTGCTACTTTTATATGTTGATTATAGTGGCCATCATGACGATATATGTTGAAATTATTCCATTTGTTAATATTTTGTTGCCAATTAACTTATAAGCCTTACATAATAGAAAGCCTAAAAAAATTACAATGAGTATTCCAAAGATACAATGGTGAAGAAAAAGTGGCTAAAAGTAATGAAATATTTAATGCATATATATATAATGGCTACTCTATTGCATGAGCATATGAACATTCTATAGTTTTTTTTTTTTTTTTTGGATAAAACCCACTTATGGGGCCTAAGCGTTAATATGAACATTCTATAGTTAAATCAATACAATTATATGTAAATCTATATTAAATTGAATCATGAAATATGATGCAAAACCATATGGAAAGAAATCTAATACAGACCATGGTAATGTAAGGTTCAATAGTAAGATAAATCTATAATATTAACATATGATCATAAACCATTCAAAATATCGCAAGCATGCAAGCTAAGCAACAAGCAAATGAACATTATAGTATGTATATGGTATGGTATAGCTTATAATATGTTCATGTCTTAGCATCTACTCCATTAACATTTCGTTACCAAACACTCTTTCAGCCATATATAAGTCAACACATAAATCATTACACCTTATTCCTTCATAAGGGAAGAGCATCCTTGCCTTGATTATACAAAAGTATATCTTCTTCCAAAGCATCTTCAAAGATTTGTGATGACTAAATTATTCAATCTTTATACAAAGTAATTGTACAATATATAAAGGAAAATATAGATAAAAAATATTAATAGAGGAAAATGTTAATCTATTTACTCTATATACTTTATAGAGAATGAACATTTAGATTACAACTTCTTAAAAAAAATAAAACCTAAAGCCCAAACTACTTTCTCACTTTTATTTTAAAAATGAAAATAAAAATACTCTAGTTTAAAGTCTAGATGTTGTTAAGTAGTACTGATAGAATAATATAAGAGGTGTCAAGTTCAAAAATAATCACTCTTGGATGATAGATAAAAGTGTTGCTCTCTTATTTTTTCACTTTAGCACCAATAAATGTTAAATTTGCTCATCATACTCAAAATTCTTCTTCGCTCATTACATTTATAAATTCATAACACAAAACTTAATTCATTGGACTTTCAAATTAAATAATCCATTGATTGATCTCATAAACATGCTTTCTTGATGCTTAAGCCGGAAATTCCGTCGGTAAGCTAAGATTTTATTGTAGTGTGATCTATGTATTTTATTTACCATAGATATCTCATATTATTTTTTTTAAATCTCATCGACCCTAAGGGCTATGTTTAGCAAAGGAAAACAGTGATAGGGTAATAAAAATGTAAGATAATTATTTATTGTATTAGTTAAATAGGAGTGGTTAATTAGTTTGAAGTTAATAGTTTAGTAGCTCTTGCATTTTTAAATACTCATATTAAATAGGAATTAGACATGGATGAATGAATGATAGCTCCCTCTGTCTCACTCTCTCAATTCTGCGAAATTATTACGTGCGGTCACCGGAGGCCAATCTTAGCGCCCCACGTCACCAATACACTGTGTATTATCATTGTGTACTACTATGTATCAGATGACATGACATGTTCTGATTGGCTCGAACCTTCCAGTGACTGCACGTAATAATTTCTCCTCAATTCTCATTCTCTCCCTTTCTTTTTCTTATAGTTTGAGCAACTAAACTTATGTAGTTATCTTATGCCTTCCCTATTCTTGTACATTTCAATAGAAAGGTACATATCAAAATATAACTATGAATATTATAGTAAGAGCAAATAATTGGAGGTCTATGATTGATTCTTTATGTAGAGTTATAGAGCATATATACTCTTTTGCATTCTATCTTTTCCTAAAACCAACGCAGCTTAAAAACATTAAAATATATACATTGAATATGCCTTATGAACCTCGAAATCAGGAGAGGATCCTGTCACAAGTTTCTACAAATTTCTTATTAGTGGACTGGATACTGATCTCTTGAGCTTTGTGTTTTGATTTATTTTTTCGATAATAGTTATAATAAAGGCTAATGTTATATATATATATATAACCATTTATCTAATAATAAGTTTGAAGATTGATATGTTACTTTGCTATTTGAAATCACTAAGAGAAGAATTAATGGATTCTTTATAACCTTAACTTTCTAGCATTTCTTAACTTACCAAAACAAAACAAAATAAAAATAAAAATCATTTACTTATATTGTTTCTAATCTTTCTGTTATTATTAAGTTTTTTTTTGCTCAAAGTAAATAAATTTTATTGACTTAAAATAAAATTAAAAGTTATATAAAGTCTTGGAATAGAAAGATTTAAACAATTTAAGATTTCATTTAGGGCAACTTCCTTATTGTTTTTTAAATAAGCTTTTTAGTATAAAAAATTTTTATTCTATAATTTTTGAGATAATTTGAACTCTAGTAGAATGAGGCGTAGAGTGTAAGAAAAAATTTATATGTTTACATTTCTTTTTACCAATCTTAATTAAGTCATCATCATCAATAGATTTATGAGTAATCTTATCATGACTGGAAGAAAAAGAATCCACATTACTCATAATAGTATCATGATCCACATTTATAGGATCCAAACTAAAAGTAGGAATAAATTCACCTTCTTCTCAACCCTCATTTGAGATATCCTTAGTACTCAATAAGTTATTATCTTTATCAACATCTCTATTGGGATTAGGAAGTAAATGAGGTAAAGGTAAATCAGGATTATCCTTGTCTTGGAGCATAGAATCAATCAAAACAAAAATATTAGGACCACTTTAAATGTCATTGTTAGAAACATCTGCATTATTAGCCTTCTTCTCGGACAAAACATCAATTTTGTTTTCCAGAAGCTCCACATTAAGAATAACATTATTTTCTAGCTTATCATTAGAGGGATGCAGTTCCACCTGTTCCAAATGGATCAATTCATTATCATTCACGATAGGCACATATTCTCTCGAAATGGATCCATGCTTCTCATTAAGCAGAAAAGAATTTTTTTTTTTAATTCAGATGCAACTTAAAATATTCAGTTTGAGCATGACTATTAACCTTACAGTGAGAACAAAATTCATGCACTTTTTCAAACTCAACTTTTTTGAAAATAATCAAAAGCTTTTGATCATACCCATATTTCCTTAGCATGCTTTTTAGTAATATCAACCTCAACTAGAACTCTAGCCACAGATGATCGAGTCCTAGATGCGGTCGCCTGATCAGTCTAAAGCGGCCTCCCAAAGATTGAACCAAGAGCATGTAAAACTTTCGGATTGAAAAAGTAAAGACGCAAATTAGGAAACGAAATCCAAATAGGAATAATAGGCGATTCTTCTTTAATATCAAAAAAGGAGTCCATTTCAGAATATACATTTAACAATTATATATGAAATACGATCGCTTAGCAAACACTCTACCGTAATCTAAATCGTTGGAGAGGTGTATGACAACATGTCGAGAATCAAGTAAATCCACAGAATAATAGCCCGATAGTTTGAGAGTAGCGAAAAAATGGTGAATATAATCCAGATTAGGTCTACGCATACCAAATTTACCCAATGACGTAAATTGAAAAGGGGATGCAAGTTTAAGAACTTTTTCATCGAACAAAATAACCACCGGCACACTGTTAAAAACTGTTTGGGTTAAAGTTGGAAGAACATCACCTGTCAAGGAGCTACCCGAGAGCGAGTGGAGAACTAATGTTAGACTTAACGATTGAGACTTTCTTTCTTTTCTAGGCCAAAAACCTTTCTTTTTCATTATTTTTTAAAAAGAAATGTTACATGTAACTTCTAAATTTTATGCATTTATAAATTAATACCTAATTATCTCTTTCATAATAATTCCACTCAAATCCCAAAAAAAAAAACCTAACAAATATTAATTTACATGTTTGCTTTCATTAAATTCTAAATAAATGGACAAAATTATATTTATTTATTACTTTATTATTTTGAATATAATACTATATGTATAAATAAGATTTCATTCAGAACAACTTTTTTATGATTTATAAAGCTACTATAGAGAAATTAAGTTTTTAATACTTAGTTTGAGACTTTTTTCTTAATGCTTCTTAAAATAATTTTTTTGTTAAAAATTTAAAATTTATATACTAGAAAGTCACTTTAAGAAACATGAAGAAAATCATCCCAAATGATTCGGCTTCGTCTAGGATGATTTTTTTATTGCTAGCTTCTTAAAGCGGCTTTCTAGTACACAAAAATTTACTAGAAAACGGCTTTAATAAGCAGTAAAAAAGCTATCCCAAATGAAGCTTAAGGCTTCGTTTGGGACGGCTTTTTTATTGCTTTTTAAAACGGAGTTGTAGTACAAATTTTTTAATTTTTGTAACAGCTGCAGCACAGCAGTTCTATAGTTACGCTATCCAAACAAAATATAATGATTTATATAAAGCAACTTCAGGAAGCAACTTTGTGTACAACAATTTCACAACCTACTTTACCGACAGCTGCAGCCGTCCCAAACGCACCCTAAGTCTAAAAATGTTGTGAAAAGCAGCTTTTAGCATTACAATAATTTTTTGAAAGCAACCAAAAAAATAATAACGGATCTATAGAAGCTTAATTTATCAAAAGGAGAATTGGTGTCCACATGCAAACTCAATGAGCGAGCTGATAGTACTGCGTAGATCTTCATACTTACTGCCATAGTCTTCTTCTTCGAAAATAGGCCAGGCAACGAAATCCCCTTCCTGTACTATACGAAGCACCGCATGTGATTAAGAACATGCTTCACAGTTCACGGCCTCCTTGGCGTAGAATCTGCATTTGCAGGCCACCTATGCACGTTGTGGGCCCTGGTGGCCTCCCACATGCATATCATTTATATCCAAATAAATATATTTGCATTAATGCACTAATTTTAAAGTATTTCAATATTTCTAATTTACTTTCCTAAATTTAAATGATAAATATATGATCTATATTTTATGTGCACTTTGCAATATTAATCTATTAAATTTTATATTGATGAGAATCTTAGAATTCATTTTGAGAAAAAAGTATATTAATTTTTTTTTATGAAAGTTCTATGAGGAGTGCTTTAGAAAATATATGAAGATATATATGATGTAATTTTGAGAGAATTATTATATAAAAATTTGTGCTATGTCATTGTTTATATAGATAAATCAATAAAGTTTTCTCTCAAGTAAATGTTGATGACATTTTCATCTAAAAAAATAAATATCAATTTTTATTTTTATTTTATAAATATATTTGAAAAACAAAGTAATACACTAATACTGTTCTTTTTGTATTATTATTTTTTATTTTTATGAAGATATTTCTATCACAAATCATGATTTATTTTCATAAGAAAAAATCTATAACTAATATAATTATTCATTGATAGTTGCAGATTAATTTAAAAGAATACATAATTTTTTTATAACTAATAAATTTAGTTTAATTTCTAGTCAAAAATAAATCTCATTTTCTAATATATTTAAAAGAATAAAAATTACTTAAGAATATGCTGCCATTTGTTATGGCATGGTGGACTTCAAAGTCTTTGTTTTTAAGCTAAGATTAATACTTGAATAGGATATTATAAACTACACTAATGTTTCGTTTAGGATGACTTTCTTATTGTTTCTTAAAGCAGTTTTTTAGTATAATTTTTTTTAATTTTTGTTCTAATAAGTTGTTTTAAGAATCAATAAGAAAGTAGTCCCAAACAAAACATAAGATTTTGTTTGGGCCAGCTTTCTTACTGCTTCTTAAAATAGTTTTTTAGCACAATAATTTTTTTTTTCTAAAAAACTATTTTAAAAAACAGAAAAAGTCTTCTCAAACGAAAACCTAATTCCAATAAAAATTGAAAATTTTGAATCACATGCTAACACAAAATATATAAAATTATTCTTTTATATATATGGTGTAATGAGAACACAGATTGAGAGCAATCAAGATAAGCTGCTAGGCTAAGATCGGCAAGGACCGAAGAGGAAGGCCTAGGCCGTGCAGCTGCTTCGATCATCCTGTAAACCCTAACCCTAGAGAGTAGAAAGAGAATCTCCCTCTCGTTCTCCCTCTCTCTCTCTCTCTCTCTCTCTCTCTCTCTCTGTTTAATTAGTGCCATGCATGCACGTGACGATGAGTCGATCTTAGTTGGATTGCATGCACAGTCTCCTACAAAGATCTCACGTATCGTCTCATGAGACTGAAAAAGGCAAAGCATCTTTACTCCATTTTTTCTTACTTTTTCTCACTTTGATATCTTCTCTCTTTTCTCGATCACATTACCATTATTCTCTCTCTATCTCTATATATATCGTTCTCTCTCTACTTACTAGACAGAGACAGGTCGGCGAGACATGGCTGGCCGGGGCGTCGCCGACCGGACTTGCATGGAAAAGTTTTGATCTACACGTCATTTGAATTGGTTGTTTGGTGGGGCTCAATACAGCTTCTTTGTCGACAATATGAGCTGTTCAGATTACAACATCTGACCGTTGATTATGTTTGCTGGTAGGGTTGGGATGCACGTTAGGTTTTTTTTTTTTTGGGGGTTGAAACCTACGGAAGGGGCCTACACGTTAATTTCAAAAAGCGGTTACAATGTCCTTAGAATGATCCTCCAGCTCACTACACTCAGAAGAGCTACAATCAAAAAGTAAAATAAAACCTACGAACCGGTGGATCCTTTTTCTAATAATACAATATAACAAGAAAGTAAAACCGGGCTGCAAGGCAGCAGCACCCACAAAACGGAAGTGAAGAATTAATTCGTTCAGCATATACTTCCTGCAAAAACAAAGAACAAAATTTAAAGTGCAAAGGAAAAAACTAGCAGAGAGAGGCTTGCAGACTTTGAAGCTCCAGAACTCATAAAGCAAATTGATCCTGCAAAAAACTCTCCAAAAAGGGGTATTAGATAAGCAGTAACTAAAAGGAAATATTGAGAGAGGGATATAGGTCTTAACAGAAATTGTAACAAAAAGATCATTGATGTGCTCGCAGATACCAGAAAATCCATAGAAAGAGATCTCCTTAGTAATAACCTCACTATGGACACAAAAAGTAATGGATACCCCGATAAAATTCCAGATATATAACCTCTTATAATGGCATCCATCCAAATATCAAAAAACTTATGTGATCTATTAAAGAAGGGCCAAACAGAGTAACCCAGCATATATGCACAGTAGAAACGCATAACACCCAGATTCAGCCAAAGGAACACATCAAGCCAGAAAAACTCCATAAGAGCACACGGAACAGTGGAAAGCCCCTCTAAAGTATGACACAGCCAAAACATCAATAACAAAAAACAACTAACCAAAAACTCAAAAACAAAGAAATTAAACATGAAGAATATAAGGAAGCCCCGATTTATCCAGAGAGATCATGCCTTTGAGAGAGGAAGCTGGCAGATCCGTCACAGAAAGATCATGAAAGATGAGACTTTGGGAACCAAATTTAGCCAACCAATCAGCACACATGTTCCCTTCACGATAAATATGAGAGATATTACAAGAGAGCTCATTTATCATCATCTTAATTTTCCTAATAGTATAGAAATCTTGAGGGTTACCAACATTATTCTCTGAGATCACATGAATAACAGTTTTAGAATTAACTTCAATGTTCACATGATGGTAACCCAATTTCATACAGAGATCTAAACCATAACTTAAACTTAACAGCTACACAGTCAACACAGAACAGAGATCCAAAGGCCCAGAAAACACATCCACAGAATTACCAAGATGATTACGGATAATACCACCAATGCCTTCTGAATTAGTACCAACAGACCAATCAATATTGAGTTTAACATAAGGAAAATTAGGTTTTAACCATCTAACAATCCAGACCATCCTAATCTCAACAGTAATATCAGTTTTTAAACCAAAATAGTTAGCTAACATATTGCAGTTTTTAAAATTCTTACAGGAAATAAGATTAACAGAGAGCAATTGTAAAACCTTGTTTCTAATATTGGTAATAATCTGATTAGCATTCATCTTAATTTCCTCGTGCTTAGACTCATTTCTAGCTTTCCACAGATACCAAATAATCAGGATAGGGAGTAAGTTTTGAATATGACCCTTACCTTTCGTGAACCACAGTTTAAGAATATCAGTCAAAGCCTAAGTGGTATGAAAAACCTCCAAACCAGCCAAATTACTAAAATGGTACCAAACATGCTGAGCAATAGAACTATTAATAAAAATGTGTTGAATGCTCTCAATATTGGCACAACATTGACATTTAGAAACAAGAAAAAAACATATTGTCCATAATCTATTATCAACAGGCAGATAGCCTTTAAGGCATCTCCAAGTTAATAAAGAGTAAGAAACTGGAATGATGTTATGCCAAAGAGCTTGAAAAATATGAGAAGTATCCTCTTTAATTCTAATATGCTCCCAAAGGTTTTTAAAACTAAAAACACCCGTAGAAAAAAGTTTAAAAATAATTTTATCTTTCATATGTAACTGTAAAGGGATTTTAATAATAAACTCAAAATTCTCTTGGGGGATCACCTCAAGCAGCTTAGCCATGTTCCAATTACCATTGTGAAAAAAAGCATTCACTTTAATATTAGCAATGATATTTGTATTAAGATAATTGTCAATAGAGGAAAAACCCAACCAATTGTCCTGCCAGAAAGAAACCTTCCCATTACCAATGTCCCATTGAATATTCATATCTGCTTCCCATTTAATTTTACAAATTCTTTTCCAAACAGAGGAATTAGAAGTTTTGTAATGAGCAGTTAAAGGATGCCTCCCCTTACAATACTTAGCTAACATAAATTGAGCTCAAAGACTAATATTAGAACAAAAATTGAACCATAATTTATGAGAAAAAAACTTGAATATTATCATTAATGGATTTGCAACCAAGTGAGCCTTCTTTATAAACACCACACATCTTATTCCACTTAGCCCAATTAATACAAGTTTTGTTGTAAGTAGCACCCCAAAAAAACTTGTTTATCTGTTTTTCATTCTATTGCAAACGTTAGAAGGAGGTTGCAGCGTATGAAAGATAAAAATAGGAATTGAATTCAGAACACTTTTAATCAAAGTTAACCTACATCCAAAAGAAAGAAAATTAGAAGACCAATGCATGAATTTCCTTTGAAAAATAGTGAAAATATTGTCAAAAAATATAGTTTTTTTCTACCTTTAATAAGAGGTGTACCAAGATATTTGATAGGCAGAGAAGACGGGTTAAAACCACACAAATGTTTAATCTTGTTGGAACTGATAGTATTCATAAATTTGCCAGTGATAAAGTTACTCTTATCTTTGTTAATAGAAATTAAGACCACTAATATCCTGAAAAACCTTCAAAAATTTAAACAAAATTTTAACATTTTTTATAGAAGCATTAGAGAAGATGATGAAATAATCCGCAAAACTAAGGTGAGAAATCGGAAAACCATCCGACGTACGAAAATTAAGGTTAGGAAACCTTCTGTAAAGATGCTCCAAACCCCTAAAAAGGTATTACATAGCAATAATGAAAAGAGAATGGGATAAAGGATCCCCCTGTCTAAGACCATCTTAGATTGAAAGAACCCATGATTAAATTATGAACTATGTCTAAGAAAACTTAAAATAAAGCAGATCTAAACTAAAACTTTTTTATATCATAAAAAGAAATACTTACAAAGATAGGCTTGACTAAGACTTGCAGAAAAAGAGACTGCTCACAAACTTGCTCACACTATAGCAGAAAGGCTCTCATACCTATTAAGAAGACATTTGTCAAAATGGAGAGAGTGAGTTTTAGAAAATTAATGAGTTGTGAACTAGCACAAAAATTTCATCTAGCCATCTTTTCGTGATGATTTTGAAAAGATTCAGATAAACTTATTATTAAATCTTAGGAGAATATGGACTATTGAAAAGATTCGTGATGACGGACATCTTAGGAGAATATGGACTTTTGAGTAAACTCATCATTAGCAGAGATGATAAATTATCAGATCAAATAGAATGTATTGAACATGCTGAACTCAGAGCTAGGAAATCCAAATTATAGGCGAAGACCCAATTAAACATTGGGATAAAAATAAAGAATTTGCAGAATTAGCTATTATAAATCAATATTTAATAATCATAGCTTTAGTATCTGATTTGTTACACCATAAATTATTATATCCCTACCATTGATGATAACATAAAAGAAACAATTATCAATGATATGCTTAATAAGATTAAGGAAAGTTTGATTAAAGCCAAACAGAGACAACACTTTATAAAGAAATTCCCAATTCAAGTTGTCATAAGCCTTAGTAATATCAAGTTTAAAGAGGATATTGCCACCATTACTTTAAGCATTTATATCATGAATCAACTCTTGTGCTAATAAAATGTTGTCAAAAATGCTTCTGCCTTTAACAAAATCAATTTGATTTGAGGAATAATTCTAGGTAAAATAGAAGATAATATAGATGCAAGAATTTTCGCCACTAGCCTGTTAAAAGAAAGTACAAAGACGAATAGGTCTAAAATCATTACAAAAAGTAGTATTCTCCTTTTTAGGGATAAGGAAAATATTATTACAAGAAAAAGCTTTAGGATAGGGATTACCATTAAAGAAATCAAGCACAGCATCCATCACATCAGTTTTAATTATATCCCATGTTTTAACAAAAAAATTCATAGTATACCCATGGCCCAACCACTGAGTCTTCATTCATATCTTTAATAGTGTTCCAAATCTCATCTTCATAAGGATGTTGAGTAAGAAAAGAATTATCATCCTCATCCAAAAGAGTAGGGATAACATTAGGGTTAGTAATAGAAGTAACAGGATTGGCAACATTAAAAATATTTTTAAAGTACTCCACACCAGAATTAACAATAGTGTCTTCAGTATCAAAAACACAATCTTGGTTATCAACTAACTTGTGAATATAGCTTTTAATTCTATTCTTGTTAGCTAAAGCATGAAAAAAAAAGAAGTATTTCTATCACCTTCCAACAGAATAGAGGCATAAGCCTTTTGCTTCCAAAAAATTTCTTCCTGATTTTGCAAATTGAAAAGAAGAAGCTTACTATTATCAAGATTAGATAGGTTATCAGAGGAAGAATGTTTCAGAAATAACCTATTCGCAACCAAAACCTTTTCTTCAGCCTCCTTAATATTATCAAAAATGTTTTTAGTTCTACTTGAACCTTTTATCTCTTCTGATAAAATTGCTAGCTACTACTGCTTCAAGCTTGGGCTTTCCTTGTAGTTTTGTTAATTGTTCCAATAAAATCTGGATTATGTGGAAAAATTACTTTAATGTTACTGTTTTTTCTGATGTTCAACAAGTGGTTAATGTTAAAATTTCTTATAGCCATTATACTTTTAGTGCTTTCTTTGTTTATGCTGCCTCTACTAGAATAGGTCGTGTCCCTCTTTGGGAATGCTTAACGGATTTTTCTCATAATATTGATGGCCCTTGGTGTGTTGGGGGTTATTTTAATGTCATCTCTAATGCTAGTGAAAGGAGAGGAGGTAACCCACATAATATGAATGCTATGGATAATTTTAATCATATGATTTCCTCTTGCAATTTAACTGATATTGGCTTTTCTGGCAGCTCTTTTACTTGGAGTAGAAATAATTTGTGGCAAAGACTTGATAGGTTTCTTTTCAATAATGACTGGATTGGTAAATTTAATATGACTCAAGTTCAGCATTTGAGTAGAACTCTTTCTGATCATGCTATTTTACTTCTTAATATTTTTGATAGCAAGTTGACGGGTCCTTTGGCCTTTAGATTTCAAAATATGTGGATTAATCATGCCAATTTTCTTAATGCAGTGTCTAATAATTAGAAGGCTATTGTTTTTCCTGATAATAGTATTCATGGTATGGCTAGATTGTTGGCTAAATTAAGCAGACTTAAACAACTCTTAAGATGGTGGGATGCACGTTAGGTTGATCATGAGATGCATATAGACTTTAGGGTGATGCTTCTTCTTTCAATTATATATTTAATATGTTTTTTTTTTCTAATTTCAATGGAGTTTATATGGTATTTTATATGCAAATGAAATGCACTACATGAAAATGACTTATTATCAACGGACAAAGTAAGTCGGAAATTTTGTGCTTCCGGAGAATTTTCGATTGATATTCATATAATGATAATTCACACGTTAGAAAATCTTTTTCAGCGAAATATTTTGGCTGAAAAAATTTCCGTCATATTTTCCGGCATAATTCCGACAAAAAAAATGAATGAAGTACTTCGTTTTCTTTGAACGAATTCCGGCGTTATATCTGCCGGTATTTCTGGCGGATTTGTTGTGCTAGTAAGATTGCAGCGGAAAATACATCGGAGATTCCGCAATAAACTACCGACGAAATATCCACCGCTTATACCGGCACATTTAAATGTGCCGGAAAGTCGCCGGTAATAGAAGATTTTCATGTAGTGATATGGTGAATGAATATGTCCAAATTTAATGGTTTTAGTGGTTGAAGGGAAATGTATGGGAGAGTATTTTGATGTGAGCATTGTAAATTTTATAATCTTTAGATTAGATTGTTAAATAAAATTTTCAAAAATTTTCTTGTAATTATAGTGATAATACATATGACTTAAAGAGTATCACTGTATGAAACTATGCTCCATCCCAAGTGGGGGTATTTTAAATTCAACTTCAGATGTTGTCATAAATAATCCAACCTCAGATGTTAAATTTGAATTAGTATTAAAGTCATTCCCTTACCACACTCAACTCTATCATCTTTTTTATTAGCTATCAACACTACCAGAAAATGGCGCTATTGCAGCACTATTTTGAACCTATACCTGCGGTTTTAACCCCTACAATTTTTCTTGCAGCGGTTCTAAACCGCTACATATCCGCTGCAATTACAAAATATAATAATGAATTACATATAAAAAAATTATAGCGAGACTAAAATTACCCATCTCTGATTAGCATCTTCAGATGACCAGGTGCCATCTTTACGCAATCTGTTAACTCTCCATAATAATAATCTATCCTTGATAGCCTATATCAACAAATTTCATCATTAGGCAATTAATTACTAAATCTGAACATAAAATTTATATAAATTGAAATACATACCATCTCTTGTTGCCTTCTAACAGAACTCACACGCCCCATAGTGTGAGGACAAGTCTGTTTCTTTGCATTTGCAGCATTTATGGCGGCCCTCTCCTGTTACATATGATTCTAACTCTAAGCTGATTTGTTAGAAAAATTTTAATTAAATATAATGATGGTACTAACCTTATCTTTTGGTTGTGACCACTGATTGACTAGATGACACCACTGTGTTGCATCAACACCAGCTGGAACAGACTCCATAATTTCCTCGATAGGACGGCAATCCCAATGCTCAGCTTTTAAATTAGTCTTATGGTTACGCCACTTAACTCCAAGGGATTGAAGAATCCAGTGACGTATATGTCCAGGAAATGCAAACTTTGACTGCAAAATTGGAGCAATCAAGAAGATAGATATTTCTGTTTGTGTAGATCTTGGAATCAAATGTATAATTATTGAACAATGTCAGACATTACCCCTTCTTTACATTTCATGTATGCTACTTATTTAATACATCATTACAATTTCTTAGAGATAGGTTCCTAATTTCTCTAGTCAACAAACTTTTTTTCTCATATAACACTTAGAATTTCAGCCATCATCATCAATTCCTACAATGTTTTGGACCATAAAGACCACTAAGTTATAATCCAGGCTATTCTGATCATCAGAAATCATATCGACGATTCGCTCGGCTACGATTCGCTCGGCAACGATTCGCTCCACAAGAAGAGGGAGAATGAGAAGAAGATCAAAGAAGAATGAGAAGAAGAAGAAAAAGAAGGGGAAGACACTCACAGTGAGAAAAGGATGGTCGGCCATTCGTGGGTCCTGTGCGTAGATTCGCTCCACCACGACTCGCTCGGTGACGATTCGCTCCACAAGAACGGGCGGCGAAATTAGGGTTCGCAGAATAGAGTAAGTAGCGATTGGGAATTAGGGATTTATCGCTGAGCGGGGCTTTAGCTTCGGTTTAAACCGAGGTAAACTGCACCGGTTAAAACCGGTGCAAATAGTTGTTATTTGCACCGGTTAAAACCGCAACAATATAAACGTTTTAGAAGCGATTTGCTTCAATAGAACCTATCTTTTGGTAGTGTGGGCTTTGCCGGCGGTTTTAACCGGTGCAAATTGCACCGGTTAAAACCGGTGCAAATTGGATTCAAATTTTTGATGCAAAACGGGCTTTTGGCAGCGGTTATGAAAACCGGTGCAAAAAACCGCTGCGAAAGGGCTTATTTTTTGGTAGTGCAACCACTTATTTTAATTCAATTTTCAAAATAATTAATCAGAAAAATTTACACTCTTATCCATATGTAATTAATTCGCTTCTTAAATTCACTATCTCCCCTTGAAATGTTGGGGAATCAGTTTGGTTTATTAATCTATTGCTTCAATACCAATGCTAGTGTGATGTTTGAAAATAAAACTGTATTTTTATCCATAAAACTTTAATTGCCAAAGGTTTTCTCTTTTTAGAATCATATTTGTGCAACTTTATTTGGTGAAGAGATCCAAACCCTTTTGTTATCTTTCAACTATTGAAAATGAGTAGAGAAGGCAACAATTACAAAAAACTTTATAAATTCGAAGTTATGTCTTGCATGAAAGGTGATAAGAATATTGCATACTCTCTAGTAGTGGTTTATAGAATCATAAATGATATTTCTAGTTTGTGTTTAGTTGTTTACTTTAGAGGTCAAGCTTTATATTGTGTTTACTATATATATTTTAGATGTACGTGTCAAGTTTATATTTATGCTTCTTTATATTATGTTTACTATTTTATCTCAATATTTAGAATGGATTAACAAAATAATTGTCAGCCCGCATCCCTAATTTAAGTGTGTCGGAGAAGTTAGATATCGTTTGGAATCATTTTACTGGATGTAAAGCTACTTATGGTAGGAGACAATATAAATGTTTTCATTGTGGAACTACTTATAAGGGTGTAGGTTTTAATAGGATGAAGAAACACTTGGCAAAGATTAAAGGTAACAATACTTCTTATAAGAAAGTGTCACATGACATCCGTATTCATATATAAAATAATTTGAAAGAAATAATAAGAGAAAATAACCGGCATAAGAGGAATTATCAAAGAATGTTGATCTATTTATTATGATCCAGTAGGAGAAGAGAAGGGTACATGTTCACTCCAAAATCACAAAGTTAAGATGCACATAGTAAATGAATTTGTGGACCTTCGAAAGGGTATCGCTTAGCGGGGACACAATGCGGGAGGGTATAACCGCACCATCACAAAGGACGAGATGATCGCAGGCCTTCGCGTTCTTCGTAAGCGGGCCAATGGAAGGGAAGATTAGATCGTACATACGATTAACCATTTAGGATAGCAACTCTCGCCTACACACCTCAACGGGTAATAATATGCACGACTTGATCGGAACAACGAGATTTTTCACACCCGATGCATCAGCTCGAGTGAGATTTATTTAATGGTGGAATTTGTTTTCCCACGGGCGCAAGCCCCTATGGTTAATTACATCTTAAACCAGGGCCTAAGAAGATTCTCAATTAAGGATCTTATATTATCCTCTCAAGTTGGATTGACATATAGGGAGCTACTCAAACGGAAAGAAAATATTTAATTTGGTATAGTCAACGTAGGGATATGAGAAATAGTAAACTCCACTTTCTTTAAATAATTAGCAAAATTTCTAAATATGTAGAACAAAATAGAGTTATTGCAAAAATTGTTCTTAACTAGATTAACCAAAATTAAAGAATCCGATTCAATCCAAATATTATGGATAGTGACAAAACTTAAGCCCAAGTAATAAAGCAGTAGCTTCAACAAAAAAGAATATTGTCACTAGAAACATGAGCAGCTAGAGAAGGCAAAAACTATATCACCATCATTATTTCTAACGATAATTCGATCAAGATGCTTTGAAATATACTAATTAAAAAGTCCATAAGATAATATATTTAGATCCAATTTAACATTGATAGAGCTATGATCTTCTTGAAATCTTGAGACACAATGCTAGAGGACTTATTGGCATTGATAAGCGATCATTAATATAGAGCTATATTATGTTCTAGAAGTAGCTAGCTTGATGAAACACTCTCTAATGAGCAAGGTCGTAAAGATCCGTATTTTTAGCTGGTTTCAAGAGGAATTTGAGTAAAAGCTTGAAGTTCTAGTGGAGTTTGCATGTTCCATATTTAAGAGGAATGCATGGCAACATTGATCTTCACTATTTTATCAGTGTAAAACTCTTCATTTTTAGATAATTTTGTTAAATAGAAGGCATTTTATTGTAATTTTTTATAAGCTGCTGAAATTATAACTTTGTATTTTGAATCAAATATAACTATTATATATTATATATGTCACATATGAAAAAAATTAGAAAAAAATGAAAATATTTTCCATGATAGAAACATTTGAATATATATCATAAACCATATCAATTTCTTACTGAAGAAACAAAGCCAAGCTATGACAAAACCAGCCTGGAAATTAATTCACTGAAGCTCATGAATTACCACGAAAATTCCCCTTGCATGCAAATAAGTACAAATACTGAAAAAGACATCCATCTAATTTACAACTTTTCTACCAACTTTTAGCTGTAAAATTTCACGTTAAGGCACGTTTTGAATGCGAAGCTTACAAGAATTCTAGAATGAAGAACGTGAGAACAATATAGCATAAGTCTCTTTCTTTGAATCTTTGCAGATCTTTAGGACGATTTATTTTCTCTTGTGGCATCCAACATCTCTGACGTAGAAAAGATTTGGTGAATATGTTTGAAGATGAGAGAAATCTTTACAAGTCCAAACGAAGATCTCCCATGCGTGACAACATGCATGCATTTCCTTAATAATATAGAATATCCTTGTGCAATTTTCCTTCATAGTTTTCAAAGGAAGTAAGTGCAGAGAGAAAGGAGACTTCAGAGTTGAAAAAAATTTCATTTTTTTATTAAAAATATATAATTCAAAAAAAAAAAAAACTAAAAAGCTCCATTGAAAAATAATAAGAAAGATACTCTAAATGAAACATTAATTAATATGATGTTTGGAGTGGTAAATTATGTGGAAAAAAGTGTTGGTTGAGGGCAAAAATTAAAATTCAAGTGGCATATTACAAATAAACCTTAATATATTAAGAGTTTTAATTTTTTGAGGGAGGACGCCGGACAGGAGAACCGTCAAGTTATGCTCGGTACCGAGCGCGGTGTATTTTAGGATGACATGACGCATTTTTATTTGTCTCTGGATGTCGACGGACTCCGCATAGAATAATAAATTCACCACTACACATTTTCGCCCTTGCCAAATACATTTTAAATTATTTAAAGATCAGCATACGGGTACAAACTGACGTAGGTCTGATCATTTGCTTATCAACCTGTGGAAAAGGATTACAGTGATATCTGTCTTTTAAAACGACTAACATAATAGATTAGTACGAACGTCATGAAAACCACAGGGATGAAGTAGAAACGTAAAGAAAGATCGAAGCCATAAGAAATTACAGATGGCTGTCGATTATAGATAAAACAAACTATCAGAAGTAACGTCATGAGATTCTGTAGTGATATTTTGTCTCCATATCTAAGTTATTGGAATTTGCATGACGTAAAAATCAATGAATCAACCAAATCCATTGAGGAAAGGGCCACAGCAGGTTGAGTATTTTATTAAGTAATCACATGATTAATAATTGGTGTTGGTTCCACCTGCCCAAGCTAGATCGAGTAGTTACGTACAGACTTGGTTGGCCTATGCAATAATATAACTAAAATAGGCAAGAAATGGCTTTGGTTGGCATTGGGGGTGCAAATGAATTAAGTGGAAATAAAGTTGAGTGGTTAAGGATTTGAGATTGATCGATTAATCAAATTCCAGTTTAAGCTTAGTTTAGTGTGAGCTAATCAACTTCATATATGAAAAAAAAAGAACTTGACAAATTCAAGGACTTGCAATGACACAATTATAAGGATAATAAGATGAAAATTAAAATACCAAAAGGTTGAACTTTTAAAAGAGAAGCTGTCTACCTACCTCTTGAGAGAAGCCAAGCCCGAGAGAGATAGAGGGCGAGAGACGGTGAAATAAGAATCAAGAGAAAAAGTAAAGAATATTATTCAATGTGATAACATACAAGATTACAGATTAATATATAGAGAAACTAATGGTAAAGCTGTAAATACATAGATAATGGAATGCTTTATTCACAACCTCCCTCAAATTAAGCATTCATCTTTTGAATGGTTAATTTGCGTCGCAGGTCGTGTAATCGAGCAGGTGAGAGATGTTTGGTGAGTATGTATGCCGGTTGATCGTAGGAGGCAATGTGGGTGACTAAGATCGCTCCGGAGTCGATGTGCTGGCGGATGAAGTGATAATCTATCTCAATGTGTTTGGTCCAAGCGTGAAAGACTGGGTTATTGGCGAGGGCGATAGCGGCTGTGTTATCACAATGAATTGTAGTTGGGGAGTACTGCGGATGATCTAGCTCGACAATTAGGTGGTGAAGCCAAATGACGTCGGACATTGCTGCGGAGAGAGATCTATATTCTACCTCGGTTGATGATTTAGCCACTGTTACCTACTTTTTGACATACCAAGAGATAAGGTTCGGCCCCAAGAAGGTGCAGAATCCGGAGATGGACTTCCGATCGGAGGCGTCCGAAGCCCAGTCTGCGTCCGTGTATGTCCTGAGGGTCAGAGGTCCGGTGTTGATGAGAATCCCGAATGCTACCATGCCTTTAATATACCGCAACAGTCATTTGAGTGATTGAAAGTCCTGAACTGTGGGTTGATGCCTGTGTTGACAGACTTGGTTGGTGGCGAAGGCGATGTCCGGACGAGTGATTGATAGATATTGTAAGGAACCTGCTAGACGACGGTAAAGTAATGTATCGTCGAAGGGCTGGTTCTGAAGGTCTGTGTTTTTGGATTTAGGAGCGGTGGGAGTGGTGGTAGGTTTGCTGTCAATCAGCCCGGCCAGATTCCTTGAGTAGTTTTTCCGCATAGTGTTGCTGTGTAAGGAAGAATCCAGTGGGTTGGCGAATGACTTGGATCCCGAGAAATAGAGAAATTTGGCCGAGCTCTTTGAGATCAAAATGTGATGGTAGCTTGGAGATAAGGGTCCGTATTGCGTCTTGATCATTACCTGTCAGAAGAATGTCGTCCACATACATTAAAAGAAAGATTTGTATTTTGTTATGATTGTAGAGGAGGGAGGGGTTGGAACGACTGAACCTGAAGCCTTGAGTCTGAAGAAATCCAATGAATTTTTCAAACCATTGTCGAGGCGTCTACTTTAGGCCGTAGAGGGATTTATTGAGTTTGCATACCAATGAGGGATGTTTGATGTCAACAAATCCTAGAGGTTGGCACATGTATGGTCTTTGGAGATGTCGTCGTGAAGGAATGCGTTGGAGACGTCTAGTTGTAGAATTTGCCAGTTTCGATTGAGGGCGATAGTAAGAAGAATTTGTATGGTTGGCATCTTGGCGACCGGACTGAAGGTCTCGTTGTAATGGATGCCGAACTGTTGGTCATAGCCTTGCGCCACAAGATGTGCTTTGTAGCGGTCCACTTGACCATTTGGTAACAATTTGGTTCTGAATGTCCATTTGCATCCTAGGATTGGAGTTTGAGCTGGAGCGGGTACGAGGTTCCACATTCCTTGACTCTGAAGAGCATGATATTCGTCTAATATGGCCTGCCTCCAAGGAGGATGTTTCGCCGCCTGATTGTATGTCTGCGGAGTCGTATGAGTAGAAGCAGTGCTCATGAGGGATAGAATTTGTTTTGGCTTAGTAATCCCAGATTTTAGTCTTGTCTGCATCAGGTGAGAGGCTGGAGCTGGCGGAAGTCGAGGACGAGCGGAGTGTACCGTGGATGGCTGAGGGTGGTTGATCCTTGCATCGGTGTTGTTGATATCTGAAGCAGCCGTGGGAGTGGATTGAGTATTGATTTCTTGAGTTGTGCCAGCTGGGAGGAAAATCACATCTACAGAGAAACAAAACAAAGGAACGAGCTCTCACAGCCGTGGGAGTGGATTGAGTATTGATTTCTTGAGTTGTGCCAGAATTAGACCTCTGTTTGTATGTGTTGTGCCAGGATGAATTCGGTACAAGTAGCAAAGGTGGGATGGGATTGGTGGGGGGCGGCTGAGGTAATTGTGTGAGGATGTGTTGGTTTTTGTAGGGAAAATGAAGTTCGTTTAAACAAACGTGACGTGAAATATAAATTTTGTTCGAGTGGAGGTCCAGACATTTGTAAGCTTTTTGGGTAGGTGAGTACACAATGAAGACACATTCAGTGGACCGTGGATCGAGCTTGTTGGTGGCATAAGGATGAAGCCAAGGGAAGCATTGGCAGCCGAAGGTGCGGAGGTGGTCGTAGGTAGGATCGCGACCGTGAAGACGATAGAAAGGTGTTTGTTGATTAATCGACGATGAAGGAAGACGATTGATGAGGTAGTTCGCCGTGGAGATGGCTTCGGCCCAGAGTTTAGCTGGAGAGTTGGAGTCGTGCAGGAGAGTACGGATTAGATCCAGCAAGTGTCGATGTTTCCTTTCCGCGAGACCATTTTGCTCGGGGGTATGCGGGCATGTAAGCTGCCGTTGGATGCCAAGTTGGTTCATAAAAGAAGTGAATTCAGCGCTTGTGAACTGTCCACCTCCATCGGAACGTAATGCTTTCGGTGTTGGGTTATGCTGCGTCTTGACTAATTGAACAAATATTTTGAATTTAGAGAAAGTTTCATTTTTAGTTTTCATTAGGTACATCCATGAAAACCTTTTAAAGTCGTCAATAAATACAACATAATACCGAAACCCGTCAGCGGATTATGTGGGAGCGGGCCCCCATACATCGGAGTGCACAAGATTGAACGGAGATTTAGAACTTGAACCAGTTTTATTAAATGGAAGTTTATGACATTTAGCAACATTACAAGACTTGCAAAAGAATGAAGAAGAAACATGTGTAAGCAGCGGAAGTTTCTTGGTAAGAGTTTGAGCAGGTTATGATGCGGATGGCCGAGGCGTTTGTGCCAGAGTTGCTCCCAATTGAGACGTGTGTGGAGGGCCGTGGAGGTGTAGTCGGTTGAGTGGTTGAGGGTGTACAGGCCATGACGAAGATGCCGACGAAGAAGCGGAATTCGGTCCTTAAGATCCTTAATTTCACATCCGTTAGCATCGAAACTTATAGAAATGGGATTATCTGTTGTTAGCTTTGAAACAGATAGAAGATTATGAGATAAATTCGGAACGTGAAGAAGTTTTCGTAAAAGAAGCTTACGAGGCGTGTCCGGTAGAGGGAGAAGGCCTTGACCCGAGTGTAGGACTAGTAGTTGAGATCCGTTTGAGATGGAAACGCTCTCCGGACCTTGATAAGCAGTCGGGTATCACAGGGCATTAATGTCCGGCGTTAACTGGTTCGATGCCCCTGAGTCGATGATCCAATCTTGAGATACATGTAAATGTTGCTGAGCAAGAAATGCCGGCATGGATCTTGGATTAGTGGGAGCGAATTTTGGATTGTTCTGATACCAACAGTTCAACGCAATGTGCCCAATTTTATTACAAATTTGGCACGTTGGTCTCGAGCCGGTGGAAGAGGGAGGGCTGGTTAGTTGAGCGGATGGAGTGGAGGGAGCAGAGCCGACTGCCGGAAATTTGTTCTTGCTGAATTTGCGCTGCGAATGTCCACAGTTTTGGTTAGTAGAAGTCATGTAGAGGGCGGTAGCTCTTGTGTTCGTGTTGTTGTCGCGAGCCATTTCTTGATTGACGTTGATCTCTTCGCTACAAAGAAGAGAATATATATTATCAAGATCCAGGGAAATGGAGTAAGTGCGGATAGCGGCCTTGAAAGAATTGTAGGTGGAGGGGAGTCCGTTGAGAATGTGCAGAATTATATCTTCCGCGTCGACAAGGGATCCCGAAGCCGCAATTTTGTCGACGATAGATTTAATATGAGTAAGATATTGCTGCATTGTGAGGTCGCGCATTTGGACGTGATGCAGCTCGTTCTTGAGCAAGATGACTCGCGAACGGCAGGTTGGTTGCAAGTGACGTTCAAGAATGAGCCACACCTCGTGAGCTGTGGTGGAGGAGATGACGTAGGGAAGAATTACAGGGGAGATCGTTGAGAAGAGAGCGGAGAGAAGATTGTTGTCGACGAGGAGCCATCGTTGCGACTCAATAGTGGTTGTGTCAGTGGGGCAAGAACTCGTGCCGGTGAGGTGGCCGGCATACCCATTGGCAGTAAATTTTTGAAGAAGTTGAATACGCCAAATGGCGTAATTGTCGGCGATGAGCGCATGCGGAACAAGATTCTTAATATTGGAGATGAGAAATTTCAGCGGTGTCGGAATGTGGAGCTCGGTGTTGATGTCGCCGGAGATGGCCGCAGAGGAGGGAAGCTGGGAATTCGCATATTCTTGATCGGCCATGGCTTAGTTCTGTCTCATGATACCATGAGAGAAGCCAAGCCCGAGAGAGATAGAGGGCGAGAGACGGTGAAACAAGAATTAAGAGAAAGAGTAAAGTATATTATTCAATGTGATAATGTATAGGATTACAGATTAATATATAGAGAAACTAATGGTAAAGCTGTAAATACATAGATAATGGAATGTTTTATTCACACCCCTTATGGGCGAATCAAAACAAACACTGATGATAAAAAATGGGAGCCTTAATCCTAGAAGAAATAAAGCATAAAGAAAGAATATATATATAATCGGTTACTCATTCAAATAGGCTACTATTTTTAAAAAATCTAACAGATGCTTTTATGTGGTGAGGGGACTACTCATAGTGTTCTTCTTATTCTTGCCTCAACAATTTAAGGTAGGTTTAAATAGGCATGTAAAAAATTGACAGGACCGAAAAATCCGATCCGCATTTTTCGGGTTAGGGTCAACCCAAATTCGAAACAGGTCCGATTTGGGTTATGATTTTCGACCCATTTCGAATCTCAGGTCGAGTTTTTGTTGACCCAGAAACCTGAGAATGACATAGGTTCAACCCGAGAACTCTGACCGATTCTCATGCGTCGTCCACCTATCCAGCTGTACGCGCAAGTCAACCTGGCTTGAGTCGCTTGACAGCCTCCCTGTTTACCCCCGTTCCACGACCCCACCCTTACGCGACCCTGCCATCCCGTTGCCGGTGCTCGATTTGTGGTCCTAACCCTAGGCTAGGCGCTAAGCCACTAGCTTCTCAGTCCTTGATGGCGTCGGACGTTCCTTCCTTCCTCTTCTCCAGCTTCATAAAGTTACCTTTTCCTCTTCTCCCTAGTTCTCTAGCATTAACAACGTTCCATCCTAGTTCCTAATATTTAATAAAATACTAGAACCCCTAAACCTAGCTTTTGGACCCCTTTAACTTAGCAGGTAGGATGACCTGGCCTAGACCTTCTAAAATTCGCTAATCCAATTTAAACTTCAGAGAACATTACCTTAAGCATTAAAACTGACCAACCAACTAAATTAATTAAAATTGACCATAAGAGATTAATACTTAAACTTTAATTAAACTTTCATTTTTATCATTTAATAAATCAGATCACGAACAACTTGAATTAACTATCCGATAAAAGGCATATCCAAAGCCACATAAGCCTATCACACACACATTTAATTATTTGTTATGGCACCACTTCTAGTTTTAGGTTAGGTTAGTGCTTTTCATTTTTTTGTGATGTAACGCTCTTGTATGTGGCACGTGTGCTGATTGCTTTGACTTACTTTGGTATTATTATGTTGCTCTTTTATTATTGTACTTTCTTTATGATGTGATGTGTGTGATAGATTATCCATTAGTTAGGAGCAATCGTGATACTGATATTATTTTCTGCATGTGATCATGCTCATGCAGTGCTAAAATAAAAGGGGCTAAAAATAAATAATAATCATGTATATAATTGCTTGCTACATGTGCTTCAAATGCTTAGCCCCAAAAAAATAAATAAGATGATGACCAAGTGTGACTGGTATGAGTATTTTATTTTAATATACAACTATTCAAGATTTCCTATTTAACTGTATTGGATAATCATGCAAGAGAGTATATATATGATGTAATTTGTATTTGATATAATTGAGTTGTGAATGTCTTTTAAAATGAGATATTTTAAATACCACGGATACAAAGGTAAAAGAAAGCCCCTCACAGGGAATTTTTTTTCAATTGGGTTCCCTTCTGAAGGAAGAACCTTACGAAGACCAAAAAAGACGATCCAGAGAAGGGCTTGAAGACGAAGATGAAAACAAAATGCCTTATTTTTAAGACTTACATCATTCAGTAGGATTAGAATCCAGGTTATTATGGGTGGGTCCTGACCACCATTACTTTTCTATAGACCATGAATTGTACTTATTTTATACTTATCATTAACTTTCTTTTTTTTAACTCTAGTGATTTTATTTATATTGATGTATTTGCTCTATTTGCACAGGAGAAATTATCTATTTTTTTTCTTGCATGTGCATGCGCCTAATTTCGTTAGGCTCTTTAAAGACTGCAACTTTTTTACTCATAATTAAAATTTAATATTTTAATAATTAAATAATATAAAAACCTGACGATCTAGGGAATAGCCAAAATCATATGGAGTTACATACATATTAATGCATCTCTCTTTCTCATTGTTAAGATATTTTCCAGCATGTGGGTAAGTCCAGATAATTTGACCTATGAGGATGTGGTGCTAGATTTGAGAAAATCTAGTCTTTTTTTAAAAAATTATTCTATAAGTTTTTTTTTTAAATTTCAAGCACATCTGATTTGGAGACTTCAACTAGTATGCATTATATTAAAAACTAATTAAATTAAAATTTTAATTGCTTTAGTTCTAGAAGCATACTATTCTATAGAAGTATAAGGCTACTTAGAAATCTCTCTAGATTTCAGCCTTAATTTGCAATAATTGAGTCACCAACCCACCTTTCATAAAGACCGAACAACATGGATTTCATATGCTTAGTTGGTTAGTTGTAATTCATTTTCAGGTAGGATATAAGTCTAGAATATATTAGTTAGGACACATGTGTAATGTTGTGTGTAAAAAACTAAATCTACTTTAGATTTAGGATTCAAGACTACTAATATCAGTATCTCGTAGTATGCCTCATCAGTGGGTAGGTCACCTATTCTTCAGGGGTTATAAATTTTTATCTACGTCATATGAATAACGCCACCTCCATCATTCTCTCTTGTAATTGAGTGTATTGATTATTATTTTTCTTTAATTTTGTCTCATTACTTAGCTCCTCTAGATGTCGATATGAACTGTGTATGTAGCTGGATGTGGCAATTCATGTGTTGACTAGTTGGCTATGAAGGGTGTTTACGTTCAGAATATTAAACTCTATATTGATCTAGCTATTTTTAACGTGTTGAAAGGGATGATTAGATTAGATGAGCTTGGTTTTCCTTCTTTGAAACACAAATGAGCATTGGTGGAGCTATTTGTTATATCTTCTTTAGTTCTCCTTTTCTATTGTCGTGTCTTATTCAAGTGGGTGTATTTTCCTTATGTGATGTTGTTGTGGTGGTTTCGATTTATTTATTGCTTTTCCTTATGATGAATTCCTACTGGTTGGTGTTTTTTGGTGGTTCTAATTAGTTTGTCTTTATGGCCCTGTTCCGCCTATTCTTTATTCTCTATTCCTCCTTACGATTATCGATCTTTCTCTGTATTATGTTTTGTTGCATAATTTTTTCCATTTGGAGGTGTCTCTTTTCCTCTGTTTGAGGCCTTGTGCCTTTCCTCAGTTTATTGCAAGTTGTTTGGATCCTTTGTGGGATCAGATGCTGCCTTGTTGATCAATCATTTTGAGGCCTTTTGCTTTTCCTCAGTTTCTTGCAGGTTGTTTTGATCTTTTGTGGTATCAGTTGCTGCTTTGTTAATCAATTCGTCTGTGCATACATATGTTGTGCTCTCTTTCTCTGGATTGGTACCTCGGTTGAATGTGTTGCTGGATTAATTCTGTGTTTCTACTGGTGGTTTTGTATTTTGTCTTATGTGTTGAACTCCTATTTAAGCTTGGGGCTGCTTTTGGGTTTGGCTTCTTGCCATCCTCCATTTTTGCTCATATTTTTTATTGTTTATTTTGTACTATATAGGGTTCTTTGGCTCTTAGGTCTTCTTTTGATTTTTTTATTGTAACTTTTTGAGCATTTGTGAGCTATTGGACCCTCTAAGGACTTGCAATCCTTTTTTTTTTAATCAACGCGTAGGCCCTATATGAGTTTTCTCTTTAAAAAAAAACTTATATCGAATTATCAAGACAAAGTCAAAATGAAATGCTAAGAGAGCATCTCACATGTGACTAGAGTTTTTTTTATTAATTTAAATGGAAAATTAATTTTGATTAGTTTCATTTTATGTTCGATGTTGTGGCTTTTATTTTTATATATTTTATATCTTCTTGTCTTCTAATCTCTTATTTATTTGCCTTTGAGACTAATGTTTCATTTGGAACGGATTTCTTACTGGAAAATTAATTTTGATTAGTTTCATTTTATGTTCGAGGTCGTGGCTTTTATTTTTATATATTTTATATCTTCTTGTCTTCTAATCTCTTATTTATTTGCCTTTGAGACTAATGCTTCATTTGGAACGGATTTCTTACTGCTTTTTAAAACAATTTTTTAGTAAAAAAAATTTAATATTTATACTAAAAAACCGTTTTAAGAAACAATAAGAAAGTCGTTCTAAACAAAGCCTAAATTTCTTCTTTTTGTATTTTTATCATAGTAATAAAGCTTAAAAAATATATAATCTTCATATAAAATAGTGAAACTTTGAATTCTTAATTAGCTCTTTATTTGCATTCTCCATCAATTTCCAAACTTACTACATATATAGTCATAACTCACTTTCATGACAAGAAGGAAAGTAAAGATCGAAAGAAATCACGATCCTCTCTCTCCTCCTCTCTTGTGCCGCCTGTGCGATTTTAGGGTTTCCTGTGTCTCCGATCTTTCGGCTGCTTCTGGGTGATCTTGTGTGTGCGATCTCGTGAGTTATTGTGCAACTGGTTCCTGTGGGTGTTTGTGGCCTTCGGGCCTTCAGCGATGGCTGGATCGTCTTCGGTTTCTCCTTGGGGGAATTTCTCCTCTAAAGCTCAAGATGCTAAAAAAGGGTTCTTTAATCCTGACTCGGAGTCTTCTTCTCCTACTAAATCTAGGTCTTTTAAAGATGTTCTAGCGGGATCTTCAGGTGATACCTTACCTTCTCTGACTCAATCTACCTTTAATGGTGTGCCGGCAGTGATGATTTCTGATGATGATGTCTTAAAACTTGCTTCACCTTTTCGTTTTACTTTGGTTGGCAAGTTTGGTTTGCGTAGGCCTAATCTCGACGCGATTCATTCGTTTTTTGGTAATCTTAAACTTTCTGGTTTCTATTCTGTAGGGCTTTTGGACTCTAAACACGTTGCGATTCAGCTTTCTAACGATTTAGATTACAGTCGTGTTTTTTCTCGTAGATCGTGTATATATACCTATTAGTTCTTAATATAATACTAAGTGTAATCATCACCTATTAAGTTAGATTTTTTAGTAGATTATTGTTTCTTTATTGATAAAATCACTTAACTTGCTCCGATGTGTCACCCTCTTAACAACTAACAACATAGTGTTAAAACCCATGATTAATGTCATCATATACATCAATTAGTTCTCCTTATGAGCATCTATTGAGAAATATTATTCACACGCATCCATCCAATCAATACATCTTTGGCATCTTCTTGTATATAAGGAGATCTCACCATCTTGTGTGTCAAACTTGATCCTTTACATCAACATATTTTGCCAAACAAATGTAATAAGAATGTAGTAATTTTATAGTGTGATCAAGAAGCGCGACTCTTTTTATAGTGTGTCAACTCTTCATGATTTGTTCATCTCTATAAATATGCTATAATAAGGCTCTTATTAATGAGTCATGATTCCATTTTAAAAAGGTTAGATGTAGTGCCTTGATGTCTCTTGGCTTCTATATCAAGAACTGACCCTCATACGATATTCAACTACCATTTTCTCATGGCTAGATAAGAAGAAGGAAATAGACAAGCACAAGACATAACACAAGCATAATTCAACTAAAATCTAGGGAGTATCCTGATCGACTAAGACAATGAGGGCCAAATACTAGATTTTGGATTCGACTTTACATGATTTTAATTTGGAGCAAATCTTTTGATTTGGAATTTTCCTTTTGGTGCAGATTCTGATATCTTATAGCAAACCAAAAACTCCATGATTATTTGGAAAATTATTGAAGTTATCATAATTAGATTCTCTTCAAACTATATCTCACAAATTATTATCATTGACCCATCATTATCATGAAATAAGAAATAGTTACCGCCAGCTTGCAATTATATTATTACAAGGAAGATGATTGGAGTCATATAAAAGAGAGAGAGAAAATGACAAAGCACATGAATACACTAGTGACAACAAATGATCTTTATCAACTCTCTCTCTCTCTTTTTTAAGGAAAGCTAATTGAGAGGGTGGGGTAAGGGATTATCACACAAGCACTGAAGTTAGTACTTTAGTATTATTTTAGGCCAAGGTGGAAAGTGAATGGGAAGAGTTGGGTTGAGTCGACTCAAAGTGGTTTACGTGAAGATGGAAGATGATAAATAAATAGAGACTACACTAATCTCAAGAAAAGTGTGACTATTTCATTTCTTTTTCAACTTCAAATGTTTTAGTTGATTACAAGTAAGAGTGAAAAGAATAATACAATTCATTTATGATGGATAATTGTGACTTTTTTTTTTTGTAATGAAATTAATTATAGATATTATGATAGTGTTTTAGACGTTATAATTATGGTGAATTATTGATATATAGCAATGGATTTTTGTCATAAAAATTTACAATGGAAAATCCTTAGATGGAATTCTAGCATTATCTGCTATAACATAATTTTAGAAAAAACTAACATCTCTAGCGATGCAAAAAATACTAGAAGGATGGCTTCACTCTGAGGATCATTTGTCCAGGTTTCCAACAGCTTCATTGAAGGTAAATTCATAAATAAATTTACTAATGGAAAATTTGTCGATAATGCCACCAAAAATACAAGCAAAAACTCAATGGCTCATCAATATCGTTCAAATTTGTCAATGTTCGGAAAAAAATATCTAAAACATGTGCTAAAAATTAAAACAAAAAATAAATATCATCATATTGTTTCAAATTTGCATTTACAAATAATCACAACACATACAACAATTATAAGTTATAACACAAGTTAAAAGTAATATCGCTATAAGGCACCTTACAACATAGAGTACGACATTAAGTTTATCAAAAAGTTCAGCATAATTACAGAGTTTAACATAAACATAAAGTTAAAAAAATATCAACAAAAGTTCTTAAATAAATGATTGTGTAAGAGCATAAACTTTATCCTCATATATATATATATATTTTAACTTTCTCTAAAAATCTCAATAATCTTCTTCCTTTTATTCATCATCCCCTTCCTCCTCTTCTTCCTCATGTTGTTTGTGCTTTGTTGTTGGCAGCACATTGCACCCACATAAGTTGTAATGCATTCATGCAAGAATTCATTTTTTTCAAGTCTTTATAGCCACATGTCTTCTCAATAACTCATCAATTGTATTCGCTCCATTGCTATAATAAGATGTTTAAGCATGATTATATGTTATGACCTAGGCATCTAATTATTCATAAATTTGCCACTACTGGCTTTATCCCCCTATTTGGCTCCACAAATCAAAATATGATGGTTGAGAAGCAACAATTGAAAACTCTTTCTCCTATGTTGATTGACTCTGGAGATCCTTAAGCCACATATACTCATATTCTAAAAGTGTAACTTATTAACAACCATAACATATCTTTGAAATTTTGAAAGGTACACATTCTTCTTACAAAATTTAAGAATTTTGTGGCTAAAATTTTTGTCATCTATGATCTAATCTATCCAAATGGAGACAATCAAGCTCCCACCAAGTGGAAGATCAAAGTTTTGCATGAAGACCATAAATATTTGGTCTCATAAATCTACCTATGTCGGATAGCAATGAGATTCATTATAAAGGAGCATCAGAGTCAAATCACACCACATATGCAAATATAGTTTCATACCTCCTTACGAAGGATAATTGTACTTTACAAAGGGAAAACTAAGGGTCTCTTACCAAAAATAGTGTCCAAGAATACAATGGTGAGAATTCTAAGGTGTGATTTTTCCCTCAAAACAAATGCAAGCATTTATAGGTTAAAAGGAGGATGCGGAGTGACAATTTTTTTTCTTACAAAATTTAAAATTTTTGGAATGGTTATAAAATTTTGAAATTTAATTTAAAATTTAAACGAATTAAAAGGAAAAATATAAAGTAAAAAAAATGCATCATTTATGTTTCCAAATATCACAAACAACTTTAGGGTTTAATATTCATAAATAATGGTGCAAATGATGTGTCACTAGAAAATTCATCTAATTAACCACAAATCCCAATGAAATATTTAAAGTAGAAATTTATGTAGTTAAATTCAAAACCATCCAAACTCTAATTTATGTAAAGCGATAGTTAAAATAAATGTTCTAATGAGACAAGTCCAATAACACCAAATTAAAAGTGTTATTATGTGTTCAAATTAAGTCGAAATGAGTCTAACTCAAGTACTTAATGTGTAATAAAACTTCATTATACCATTTGTCGGATCGAATGATCTTTAAATTTTGTGTGCTTGCGATAAAAACTAGCATCACAATGAGAGGAATACAATAAGCTTAAGATCACAAAATTTTGATGTTATTAAAATTTTTAAATGCTAAAGAATGATACTTGATTGTAGAAATATGTGAAGTGATATGAAATGAAGTGAGCTTTTACACAATAATATCGATATATACTATCACCAATAAAGCCAATGGATGACGTTGTTGATGCCAATACCAATGTCTAATGACTTTTTATCCTATTGTCACCAATAACATGGACGTAGACATAACCAATAAAGCCGACCCACTTTGTCGACGGCAATACTGACATTTGTCATCTTATTGCCAACCCTCACCAATAACATTGAAGCACATCATTGCTAATAAGATAGATGTATGTTATCAACACACAACACTAATAGTAATGTTTATTGATTTTATCATCCATAATCAACAACAACGTCGATGCATGCCATTGTTAATAAGACTAATGCACGATATCGACACCAATGTCAAAGTCTTATATTCAATACCAATTATCGCCGACTTTTTTGCTAGTTGTGACCGATAACATCAATGCACATGATTGTTAAATAGTCTTTGCACATCATCAATACAAATATAGACATGCATGTCCATCAACTTCTTCATCCATTATAGCCAAAACATTGAAACATGTCATTGCTAATAAGAATGATGCATCGTAGACACTAATGCTAATGTCTGCCAACTTTGTTGCCCACCATTGCAACAACATCGACACATGTTTTTTCCAATAAGGCTCATACATAACATTGACGTCAATGCCAACACTCGCCATCATAAAAAAATGGTAACACATGTCATCATCAATAAGACTCATATATTTGTCGATAGTAATGTCTATGTCCACCAAATTTGTTGCCAGTCTTCATCAACAACATCAATGAACATTATTGCCAATGAAGTTGATACATGTGGTCGATAATAATGCCACTGCTCATCATAATTAATGACATCAACTCATATCATTTTTAACATGGCATATGCCCATTGTCAACATCAACCATGACATCGGTTGTCACCAACTTAGATATCACTTCTCAACGCCACCAATAATGATACCTAATGCTGGTACCAAGGTTATGGTTAACTTCATGATATTTGGACTCTCCTCTTTCAAAGAGAAAAATCAAATAGAACACTAAAAATTTATTTAAGGATACTTATACATCGAAGGCTCATTCACAATTTATGTATGCTATCTTGTATTAACTTCTTTTGAAATTGTAGGGAAAAATATTATTTGTAACTTATAACTTTTTTTATAAAACTCATAAAGGGGCCTACATGTTAATTTATAAAAGAGATACAAGGTCCTTAAAAGATCAACAACTCTCTAAAACAAAAAATAAATACATTCAAAAAGAAAATCTTATAGCTAGTGATCCTTTCAAGTTACATTAAACAACAGGAAAAATCTAACAAAAGAAGAGTAGGAAAGCCCCCATTAACAGCAGAACAATATCCAACCTAAGACCAGGGCTGGTAGAGAGAAAGAAACCTGAATCCAACCAACAAAAAGTACAAACAAAAGCCACAAACTGATCTTAATAAAAAAAGATCTACACTAGACGAAATGATTGATCAACCATCCACAATCCTGCAGAGAACTTGCACCTACAAAACAAGGAGCAGACCCCACCAAAAGCCAAAAGAAAAAGGAATAGAAAATCTAAGATAAGGCCAGGGACAATTACAACCAAAGAAACCAACCCACAAGCAAAATAACAATACCCCGAGTCAGTCCTGGAACCAAATAACATCCAACCAACCATAACAATATAAGAAGCACCAAGGGAAAGCAGAAAACGGACTCAACCAAAAATATTACCTAACAAAGCCAAAGGCCCAACCCAAAAAAAAAAAAAAAACCCAGTAAACATATCTAAATTTTAACCCGAGCTTTAGAATGAGAAGGGCTTCCAACGAATAATTGAAGTTGTGAATAATATTGTTTTTATTTTTATTTTATTTTTTCCTTCTCAAACAAAAGGATATGCCCTCCACCTGTACGACACTTAAATCGTTCTCCTCCATCAAACACAAAGTGGAATAAACATCAGACCCAAAAAAAATACAAATATTAGTTGACTGAGAGCAAATCCAGCCCGAGTGATCAATCGGATGACCAAATTGTAATTCCAAATGAGGTTTCCCACCATCCAAATCAACTTCTTCAGAGATAGGGGAAATAGATTTGAGACATCCACGCCATCCATAAGAGTCATAGCAGTATTCACAAGGCCTTGAGGAAAAGAATTCCCCTGAGCCTCCAAACTAGCATCACTAGAAGGTGTATGTACATCGATTTAGTTCTTGACAATAATCAATTTAGTAGAAATAACTACTTGCTTATTTAAACTATTTGGTGCATGAACAACCTCAGGATTATCATTCATACCATTGACAATCACTATATCATGAACATCAAAGAACATGCACCATCACAAACATTAATATTCACCATTGCATTGTGTAAATTTTTCACACCCTCCTGCACGACATCAACACAACTAGTCGGATTTAACTCCTTAGTACCCATGTTATCAAAAAGTAGGGGGTTGTGGATGTTCACAGGAATGACATCAAGGTGCGAGTGAAGAATACGACACTCCACATTCGAATGGCCTAGGGACTCGCAATTAACCAACAATGAAGGGAACATCTCCATCTTAACAAGTTGGACATACCCAATTTTTTTTTGACCAAGCCACACTCGATCAATGTAGTGTTTGGTGATATCAAGCTCAACCAGCTCACAAGCAACAAAGGGCCTCGACCCAACAGAAGTAGTATTATAAGTTTTTAAAGGACAACAAGCAATGAACTCAAACCGTGAAGAATACGTGAAGAGAACAGATAGGGTCGGAGGTTAAGGAAAGAAACCCAGATCAGGGTAATGGGGATTCCACAACAATATCAAAGAATGGATACAACATAACTAATTTCATATAGCAATTATTGACTAAATAAAAATGATGTGCAAAAACTCTATTATAATCTAAGTCGTTAACCATTTTAATCATAACATATTTTGGATTCAAAAGAGTCACTGAACATACGCCGTTGTGTTTCAATTTAAATAAAAAAATTATGTATAGAATCGAGCAGAGGTCTGCGAGCAGGAAATTTTTTCGATCAAAGCAAATTCAAATTGGGCCGCCAAAGCAAGGTTCTCCTCCTGCAAAATCCACAAGGAAGAAAAATCATGATGGAAAGTGGATTTAAGGTCGTGAAAAGCCACAAAGGAAAAAACTCCTAAAAGGGCATCTAAGAATGAGCGAGATTTCATTTTCTAGTAGAATCATTTCAATCAGATTAAGTCATGTGGTTCTTCTCCTTTCAAGATTTTCATGTAAAAATTATTCCCTCTTTTACAAGCTGCTCTCGACTCTTATCTCCTTCTTTTTTGTGGTTAAAGTCCTATGAAGGACCTACGCATTAATATATCAAATTAAATTACAAGTCCTTAAAAGGATCGATAACTCACTAATATTCAATGAGTTACAATCTTTACTCTTATTTTATTTGAGTGTGCAGAATATTCATATAATACTAAGACGATAAATTCCATCCATTCCCACATATGTTTCACCATGCAGTAATATATTAATAGCTATTTTGCTTAAAAAATGATTGACATAATACAAAATGATTAAAATAACTCATTTCATAAAAAAGTGAAGTGTGAAAAATCCAGCATGGTACACCTCACAGATTTTGTTAGATTGGATGGTTGGATCTTTCCTCACTTAAGTGGCCCCAAATTAAACATTTTATTATATTCTTTTTTATTTTTATATCAAAGTTTTTTTTATCCACCTTTAGTAAGATACCACAGCTCTTTTTAGAAATACTTAAAAAATGAAAAACACTCTGTAGCTTTGGTCCTTTTCCGAGCTCAAACCTCTGCCAGAACAAAACCCATAAGCATATAATAAATACTGCAACTAGTCATTAATGAAATTCCTTTGTCCCATTCTCATCCACAGTACTATCAGCAATCTCTCCTCCCCTTTCTTTAGAAAATATTAATATTAGAATATTCAAATCAGATTTATGTTAAAATAATAAAATAAAATATTTAAAATTTTATTATGAACAGTAAAAATTAAGAAATTTTTAAAGAAAAATGAAAAACATCATAAATTAGTTTTATCTTAACAAAATATTCAAATAACTTTTAAGTTTTAGGATTTATCTTATAACTCTAAATATTTTATCTTTTTCATCTCAATATAAAATATATCAAAATATTTCAATATAATTTATATCTTATATTTAATTCTATCTCTCTTTTTATAAATAGGACCCCAATTCATCATTTTCTTACACCAAACCTTCTTGCTACTCTATCTCCCTCCCCCATGAATCTCCATGTCATGCCATCCTTTCTCAAACCCACCACTCTCCTCCTAACCACCACTCTCATGTCCATCCTCATCCAATCCCCCAACTCCCTCCCTACCACTCTCCTCACCCACCCCATCTCCACCCATCTTCGTTTCGACTCCCTCTCCCTCTCCGCCGCATCCTCCGACTTTGGCGGCATTGTTCACTCCCATCCTTCTGCCGTCTTCCTCCCTTCCTCCCCTTCAGATATCGCCTCTCTCCTCCGCCTTTCCCACTTCTCCCCTCACCCATTTACCGTCTCAGCCCGCGGCCTTGGCCACTCGACTCGTGGTCAAGCCCAAGCCTCCGCCGGCATCGTCATCAACATGCCATCCCTCGACAGCAGTATCACCGTATCGACCGATGGCATGTTCGTAGATGTCGGCGGTGAGCGAATGTGGATTGATGTGTTGAGAGAGACTTTGAGATATGGTTTGACACCAAAGACTTGGACTGATTATCTTTACTTGACACTGGGTGGAACTTTGTCTAATGGTGGAATAAGTGGGCAGGCTTTTTTGCATGGACCGCAGATCTCCAACGTTCATGAATTGGACATCGTTACAGGTTAGATTTAATTTGCTTTGTTGATTATTAATTGATTTTAGGTTATTAGTTAGAGTATAATTAGTTGTTAGTTAGGTATTAGAGCTTCTTAATTAAGATAATGACGTGATTAAAGTGTGTTAATTACGAAGAACCTATGATGCACTTACAACCGTTAGATCAGGAATCTACAGCTTGTAAGACATGAGTGGTCACGATTTTTTTAAACAAATTTTAGTGTTGTAATTAAGGAGGGTAATTATGCAGGTAAAGGGGAGATGGTGAGCTGCTCGGAGAGTGCCAATCCTGATCTCTTCTTCTCTGTATTGGGAGGTTTGGGACAGTTCGGGATCATTACGAGGGCCAGGATTGCTTTAGAGAACGCACCCAAAAGCGTAAGTTGTCACGAGCTAGCTTACTGCTTCCAGTGGTTAATTATGCACTTAATTAACTCGATAATTATCCACTTAATAATTAAGTCGACGTTAATTAATATAAATTTTTTATCTATATAAATATAATCATTTTAACATAGGCCAGTGTATCATTATTTCATATTGTGTAATTTATGAAAATTTTTATATGAATGATATATATGCTGGTTAATTAATTAGCCTGCTTGATTAAAAAAAAATTGTCAATAAAAAATTAAAGAACAAATTTTCATTGAATTGATATTTTATCAAATTCTTAAGAAGCTACTGAATTAATATATAAACAACAAATAAGATTATTCACGATTAAAAATAAACAAGCAGGCCATATTCGAATTTATTTATTTCTATGATAATCTTTTAAAATTTTGATCAAACTTATTTAATTATATAAACAATCAAATTATCATCGAAGGCACTGCTTTGTGTACCTACTGGCATGCATAGAGAGATTATTACTTGCAGAGTCCGGACGTAACTTTTCATATGGATTCCAATCATATGAAAACACGTGTATTTTCTCTCTCTTGGACACATGTGTACAAAGTTGAGAAAAAATGCACATATCTTTACGTGATTGGAGTATTCCGAACAGCATCCAGACTCTGCACATACACTACATGTAAATCTTCCAATACCAGCGGATTTTTCTGACGGAACGGGCGATTTTCCTGCAATTATTAAAATTTCCAGCCGTTTTTCGATTGTTAAAACCCTGTAGGAATAAACTACATACGAAACCGAGGCCGACGTCCTTTTTCCAGCAACTGTAATTTTCGGTGGTGTTCCAGCGGCTATCACAGTCGGAAATTACTGGCACGTAAACCGCAGAAAAACCGTCAGAATTTACCAGCATGTCGACTGCAGGGAAACCTCCAGCAATTACCGGCGGTCAAACCACCGCTTTTTCTTGGAGTCCAACCGTACCGCGAAAATGCTGCCGGTGTTTTGTGAATTTCCTGTAGTGATAATAATTTTTCGGCATGCATAAAAGCTGCAAACCGAAGACTTTTCATCTGTGATGAACAAATTAAATACATGTGATTGTGATACAGGTGAGATGGATGCGACTGATGTATACAGACTTCGAGCTGTTCACAAAGGACCAAGAGCTGCTTATATCCATTAAAGCTGAAGGGGAAGGATGGAGACTGAACTATGTGGAAGGATCTTTGCTTATGGAACACAGCTTAAAGAGCAACTGGAGATCTCCCTTCTTCTCAGAAAAGGATCTGAAGAGGATTAAAAAGCTGGCTTATGGTAATGAGGGAGTCATATATTGCTTGGAAGCCTCCTTCTACTATGACTATCATCATGGAAGGAACTTTAGTAGAGCTGATAAAACTCAAATGGATCAGGTAATTTTTTTACGATTTAAAAGTTTTCAAATTTATGTATACTAATTGTTTTCTTTATTTAAAAAAAAATATTTTTATATTTTGTATATATTTTATATCAAGATCAAATTAAAAGAATAAAAATTTAGGAGAAAAATAATATGCTTATTTTTTTTTTTTTAATTATTATTTTATGATTTTATTTGAAATTAAAAAAGAAGATGACTTAGTAGGCATTTATATTTATATTATCTTGAAAAAAAAACAAAATAAAAAAATAAAAATAATAATTAAATATATATAGAAGCAAAGAAAATATCAAAATAAACAAAAAATTAAAATTAATGGTCTATATTATTTGATAACCAGTATTAATAGATCAAATAAATCTCTATAATGAAAATATAAAAAAAAATCAAATTTTATTTATCATCTCTCTCACCCTCTCTTATTATTCTTAATTATTTTAGAATTAATAAACGATAAATTAAAACTCTCTCTCTCTCTCTATCTCTATATATATTATTCTTAATTATTTTAGAATTAATAAATGATAAATTAAAATATATAACTCGAAATTATGATTATAATTATCATAATTTGAATTTCTTGAATTTATATTTGTAATTTTCTCTCTCATCATAATAGTACTTTAATTTTATATTTTAATTTCCATTTTTTTTATTTACATACTTCTATAAGAAAAACTATCTCCCAATATTCTTATTATTCTAAAGTGAATTAAAAGATATTTTCTGAAGTTTGTAAGACAATAAGTTTTGTCTTATAATTAGTACATGATAATGATCAATGAATAACATATTTATATAGGAAAAAAAAGATAGTAATAAATTAAGAAAAATATGTTATTTATAAATAATGTCAATAATAATGATATATTATAATTTAAAAAAAAATATTGCAATAAATATTGAACAAATATGTTAATATAATAATTCTAATAACTCTGACAAACTTCATAATTGAAATTATATTATATTTTTGAATGCTTACTTAATCTATGTAGTGATCATAGCCTTTTGTTTTTCAGGATATTGAAGAATTGCTTAGAAAACTAAGCTTTGTATCTGGATTTGCATTCAAAAATGATGTCACTTACATGAGTTTTCTGAATAGAGTTCATGATGGCGAGCTGAAACTAAGAGCTATGGGGTTATGGGATGTTCCACATCCATGGCTCAATCTCCTTGTTTCAAAGTCTAATATAATGGATTTCTATATTGGAGCGCTCAAAGGAATAATATTGAAGACCAGCAAATCCATGGGTCCAATACTTGTTTATCCAACAAAAAGATCAAAGTATGCTTATGTTTCACTCATCAAACCATTAGTTTACCATCTCTCTCTCTCTCTCTCTCTCTCTCTCTCTCTCTCTCTTTCTCTCTCTATCTCTCTATCTCTATATATAGAGAGAGAAATACACATTGATAGCAATTAGAGAACTTTAGTTGGCAAAATTATTTTCTTGGATACAATTTTATTTAATTAACATTAAGGAAAGGAGATCTCTAATTATCAATGTTCATAATGTGTGTTTCATATAACTCATTGCTAAGAGTTATAGTAATATAGTTTTAAAAAAAATACAAAATATTAGTTTTTGTTGGACTTTTTTATAAAATAATTTAAGATTTTCAATCACATTGATAACAATCTTAATTAATATAAAAAAAAAATCACAAGCACAAAAATGGTAAAATAATTATCTTAGGCTTTGTTTTGGACGTTTTTCTTATTGTTTTATAAAACAACTTTTTAGTAAAAAAATTATAGTTCAAGAAACTTTTTATACTAGAGTGTTTTAAAAAGCGATAAGAAAGTCATCCCAAATAAAAACTTAGGCTACGTTTGGGACGGCTTTCTCACTACTTCTTAAAGCAGCTTTCTAGTAGAAAATTTTTAATTTTTGTACTAAGAAACTGCTTTAAGAAACAGTAAGGTAGTTGTCCCAAACAAAATCTTAGTCACAACTGTAAAACGTACGTGTGGCTTATTTTGACATTTAAATATAATAAAAAATATGGCTATAACTCAATGTTTAATACTCCAAATATAATGCATAAACATGTTTCTTGTTTGATAAACTAATTATTTAAGATTTATAGATGGGATGAAAGGATGTCCACAGCAATTCCAAATGAAGAGGTGTTCTATTCCATAGGAATCTTACTATCCTCAGAGATGAATGATTTGGAGCATTTGGAGAACCAGAATGCTGAGATATTGAAGTTTTGTGATCAACAGGGCTTGAACTATAAGCAATACTTGCCTCATTACACAAGTATGGAGGACTGGAAGAAACATTTTGGTAAAAAATGGGGGAGATTTGTTGAGATGAAAAGCAGATATGATCCCAAAGCAATTTTGTCACCTGGGCAAAAAATTTTTGCACATCCAGTAGATGAGCTTTGTGATCTCTCTGATCACTAATCTTTCTTAATTATGTAGAAGTTTGGCTCTATTTATTGTGAAAACTTTGTACATAGTACTATATGTTATGCTTTTTCTTGCAATGTATATATATGAATGATAAGGGTCTGTTAATTATGTGGAGTCAGAATATCTTCTATGTCAAATCTTTAAAATAGAGGATTTAGATCTCTTTTTAATCATAAATGCTTTATTGATTTTTTTAAATATATGTTTAATTATGTTTGATAGCTTAGGAGATGGTCTGTTGATTTTAAATGATGTAAAATATTGTAGTAAGTTATCTCTCCAAATGAGTTTCTCGTAACCACTGGAATTTTTTTTGGTAGATTTATGGTGGAAATTTATGCTGGAAATCTTTTTGATCGATAATTAAAAAATATATATTCCATGAAAACTTATTTTTTCTTTGTTGGAGTGAAGTACTTTCTCTCCTCAACAACCTATCAACCCGCTAACCCGTCACTAAATAGAGACTAGTGACGTGAAGGAAAGTAAAATAGAGCCAAACTTATAATATTTCTTTGTTGGGGTAGTGGCTTTAGTCACTTTACACCCAAAGGAAATACTAATGGTAACAATAATTGTAGAGACTAGTGACAAGAAGTAAACTAAAATTATTGAATGGTTTATTCCAAATAATAGATAAATAATGTAGCAGGTGATCCAGTAGATACGAATCCCATATTTTTATCATTAGAGATTGATTCTAAGTAGATGAAAACTCGCAAAGATAGATACATGCACTAGATGGAAATAATGTGGTTGGAGGTCGCTTTGGACTAGGTAGATGAGCATAACTGAGAACAACTACGTACTCATAAAGATATTGTCAATATCCACCACAGGATGAAAGACCAAGAACTTTGGGTAGGAGTTATGGAGTAAAGTATCCAAATGTTTCCCTTAAGATGAAAATTATGATTAGTTAGTAAAGAACTCGAGGTGTCAAGTTGGGCCTTATTATTATAGCTTGATTAAGCCTACTAAATGATGTTCTATTAAATTGTTCAACCTTAAATACGCTTCCCACACAACTTGAGGGCATTCACTATAGGATGACTTTGAGTCATGTCATGCTGCAACACCACTTGCCAATGACTATCTTACTTTCTAGTGGTGATTGTTTTGTAACATATTGATGGGGATAATCATTTGTGCGTGACAATAAATATTAGCTTATAAAAATATTTATAGTACACGATACACATATGTCAAAAATAAAATATGATGTTGAGATAAAAATGTATGCATAAGAAAGAAAAATATACTGATTAAGCATATAATATTCTTGATTGCAAGATGAACATAATAAGAGCAATCAAATATAATAAAGCTACTAAAAGATTTGAGTAAGCTAGAAACAATTTATAAATTACCAAAATTAGATTTTTATGTTATATTTAATGATGAACATAAAAGCTTTCCCCCAATTTTCTCCATTAGGTTTCATAGTATAATCTCTTCCTTTCTTGATTTTTTTTTGCATTAGTTACTTTTCTTATAAATTCTTTTGGTATAGTTAGCCTTTTATGTTGTTAAAAACATGATCAATCAACATATAGATGCTAGGGTTACATCAAGTATTGCTAATTAAGCATTATACTTCACAAATAACTCATAATCAACTATTTATGATAAACTCTTTTAGATCATATAATAAGATTTAGGGCATTGTACAAATTTTTTATGTAAATATTTTAATTTTAATTATTCATCTCTCATTTTCAAAATAGAATGTAATATACAATTAATATCATTATTATCATGTTTATTATATATATATATAAAGATCAAAATCATATGCGTTTGACTGAGTAATAATATCATTAAAAAAAATAACTTTTCAATGCCAATTTATTAACATCCAAACCTTATTTTTAGTATATTTTGTAAGAAACTTTTCATAATTTTTTGCCCATGTAATTCTTATTTTATGATATTTATACAAACTATCTATATTCCACATGAAATTATTATCTCAATAAAGACTTTATGATGCAATCATTGTAGCTCAAAACTGGATCTTCAATTGAAAGTGTGAGCACTTCTTTCCCAGTTCTCCATTAATAGAAGAAATATCCCCACCTTTTAACATTTTAAGGCCTCATTTAGAATAGTATTCTTACTTACTGTTTTATGAAGCAATTGCTTGGTTTAAAAATTTGTTGTACTAGAGAGCTACTTTCTAAAACAATAAGAAAGTTGTCCAAAACAAAGCCTAAACTAGGTCCCTTTCAACTAAAAATTTTCTAAAGCTCTTTTACTTCATGCTCTCTCATTATCCTAAGTAATTGCTTTCACCATGAGAAAATTAGCCCTCAACCACGAAAAATTATTAGGTGCGGAGTGTGTACCATCCGCACAAGCATTGGGTACCTAGCGGTACCCGTACTCGTACATTTACCGCTAGGTACCCAGTACTTGTGTGGACCGTTCTCCCCGTCCGCACTCCACACCAAATAATCTCTCCTCAACCACATCAAGCAAGCATGGTTGGGAATTATGCTCCTAATAGATTTATAATAGGTATATTACTTTATTCATATTACATAAAGGCCTATTACCGAACCTGATAATGGATCACGAGTGGGCCAGGCCCAGGACAAAGATACTAAAGAGAATAATAAAGGGATCTGAAAGGTAAATGCGTAAAATTACAAACTAAATAGCTGATTCGTGATATTTATCTATCGAAACCCTACGCTTTATCCTGAGGTTTATTCGCTTGCGCCAGCGGAAAGCACAATCGCATCGACTGTACGCATCAGCTATTTCTTCTCGTCTTTCTCTTATATTTTCTTGTCGATTTTCTGTGATGCAGTTTGTTCGTTGTCGGTAGGGTTTACAATAGCTTGGTTTGATTTGGTATGGTTGTTTTTGTGTTAGGGTTTCTTAAACAGTTAAACCCATCTGAGGTTTATCTGCATATAGAATTTTATGCGAAACATGAACATATTTGTGGACGCGTTGATTCTTTGTTCAGGTTCGAGATATCGAATTTTTTTTTTTTAAATATTGTTTTCTTTATTTGGTCATTGGTTGTATTGATTCTTAGATATCCAATTCCCGGTAGTGATTAAGGGAAGGGAAACTTTCGAAGCAATTTCCAATTTTGTTTGAATGCAACTTTAGAGGTATGAAGACAATATTTTTGTCTGGTTTTGGGGGCGAGGATGGGAGAGGGAAGCAGTGGAGGAGCAAGTCTGTTAGTTTGCTGGGGAAACGATTTTGAGTGGCGGAAGCTGCAGAGGAGCTATTTTGGAATTTCATGGTCTTACTTCAGAATTCACGATTGATGTCAGATAGAGTTATACTTGTTATGGAAGCTTTGTTGAATCTGTTTTGATCAATATTTACCTAATGTGATACTGCATTGATGCCCGATAATTTGGTTGCATTGCGATAAGAATTTGTAGTAGTTGTGAGTAAAAGGAAAACTGTGTTCAGTGTTGAATGATTTCGTGGAAAACTGAATTGTATCTCAACTAATGAATAATCTATTTGCTATTGGAAATTACTGAATATATTCTTAAATGCTTGTCTGGGGTATGTTGATTAGATTTCATAGCACATCCTTGCTTCAATATATCCAAATAAAGATTACAAGACGTTAGCAGATGCTTTATATATAATTAATGCTTATGTGATTTTGAGGAAGGTGTGATGTATGGCTTATAAAAGTTTTAAATTTTTTAATATCTCTGCTAAACTCTAGAAATTGTGTACTTGTGATGGATTCATTTGTCAATGCATTTTCTAGGCCATATTTTTCCTTTCTTTGGTTGCTGATTTGTATTTTTCTATGTAAGAGACTAGAAGAGCACTTAGTTGCTTTTAGAAGTGAAACAAAAAAGTCAAAAATAAGTTAAACAATCAAAAGAAGTAATTTTTCTAGGATAAGATTATTGGGTTCTTGTAGGTGGAAAGTTGTTGTCCATGTATTATTGGATTGCTATAGATGAAAAATTGTTGTCCATGGATTACCTGATCTAATATCCACGAATTATTGGATTATTGTAGATTGAAAGTTGTTTTCCTCGTATTGCTGGGTTATTGTAGATGGAAAGGTGCTAGTAGTAGATTCATGATTATTTTGCAACTTCTCTCCAAATAGATTGCATATATTAGTTATTCCTTAGTTGTTGATTAGTTTAATAAAACTCATTATGGTAAAGTCTCAGTGGATTTTTGGTAAAGTCTCAATGGATTTTTGTATTTTGGGGAGTTTATTGGAACATTATTTAGTTGAGGTTGTCCATTTTCAATTTTTTAAAAATAAAATGTAAGCTATTCTCTATGTGTTTAGCTTTTCCTAGCTGGTCAATATTTTTCTTAATATTTATGATGGATTAGTTTTCAAAATACATTTTTTAGAGATTTTTTTTTTTCATTTGATAGCTTAGTTTTTCTAGCAATATTTAAAACCACATTCATTTCTAAATACCCAATGCCTTTGCGTTTTATTCAACTTCAACACTACTTTTTGAGGCCACAAATTCTTTCTCAACGTCACAAGGTTTCCCCTTCCATAAGTATAATATATAGAGTTAGTTCTTCAGTTTGATGCATCACCAACCCAATGAAGATATGTGAAAATTTTGATTTACTTGTTTTATTTATTTTTTTTAAAGGGGATTTACATGCAAGCACTTAAAATTTTCTCATTTATATATTTAATGCTTAAACTTCATTATTTTTATAATATAGCTCTTAACCATTATAGTGAACCAAATGCAAGTAAGATAGTTGCAATGAATCTTGCATTTAGCAAGGGAGGTACCATTGGATCTCGTTAGAGAAGCCATCGGCTAGAGTAAGAATGTGTGAAGAAGGAGAGGAGTTTATGAAACTTGCAGATTTAAGTTAAATCAACCCAATGATAGGATTTACTAAATCTAGGATTTAGGGCAAAAAGGTGGAAAAACTAGATGTAAGATTCTATAGGATTTAAAGTTGTTTTGCTGTTTGGAAGGATTTAGGTTAGATCTTGCTCAAATCTTGCTTAAACTGTTGTTTCTCATCCATGTATGGTGGCAGGATGAACTCACCTGATGGGATCAATGTTGTGAACAATGAAGAAAGCATGTAAGGATCTCGATTAAATATGTAATTGTGAAAGCTTTGAGTGCTATGTATGTAAATTCCCCCTTCTTTAATATAATAGGCTCTTTTAGTGTAATTTTTGTGGTAAATCCATTAATAGCTTCAATGTGGTCTTTACTAGGGTTGTTCATCTATTGGTAGATGAGTATGCCCACAAGGCATTGATGCCTACTTTTATTAACCGGTGTGTTGTAAGTAGTGATCACTTTTTTTTGGTTGAGTCCATCGGATTTTCTGTGGGCTTACATCCAAGCATTCATTTTTCTTGAAGTAGATCAAGAGTATACTTCATTTGTGAAATAACATGTCTTATTTTGATTGTGCCACTTCCATTTAAAGTATCTTATTTTGATCGTGCTTCTGTCATTTCAAGAAAGTATTTTGGATTTCTTAAGTTTTTTTATCACATTCTTTTATGAAATACCTCTTTCATTTTCATTAACTCTTCCTCGGTATCACTTGTCAATATAATATATACAAACATGATTAGGATTGCCCTATTTTTTCCTTTAGATGAGCGCTTGATGAAGATAGTGGACTCAACTTGACATTGAATTTATCCGCACCTTTTAGCATAATGGTAGAATATGCTAAACCTGGCACAAGGAGACTGCTTAAGGCCATATGGAGTTTTTTTGTGTCTTCATTTTATTTATGTTTCCTTGAATTTCCAATCCAATGGGATCTCCATGTATACTCCCCCTCAAGACCCCCATTAAGAAAATCATTCTTAATGTCAATATATGATGTACAGGCCAGTCAAAATTTATCTTAAAATGGTGAATTCTAATTGTGTTGAGTTTGACAACGGGAAAGAAACTTTTTTGTAGTTAGTATTATATGTTTGAACACACCCATTTGTAACATGTTGAGTTTGAGATTTATATTTGGCTATAAAAATCCTTTTGCATATGAGCATTTTTTCTTGGCAAAAGTTCAAAAATTTTCCATGATTCGTTCTCTTTTAGGGCTTGAATATTTTTTATTACAACTTTCTTCTACTTAAGGGTTTTGAGAGCTTCATGATTATTATTTAAAATTTGTATTATATCAAGTAACAACACCAAATACAAGTGAAATCTTTTCTAAGCCATGAAATGATAGGTTGGATGTTTTGTGCATGACCTCATTGCTCAAGGTTACGAGCTTACTCTTATCAAGTTGTACTTCATTAGCCATTTAACTAGGTTCGGGTTTTTTGGGTGTGTTGGGGATATATTGATTGCTATCTTTCATTGTTTTTTTCCCCTCCTAGTATAAACATGAACCTCATCTCCATAGGTTGCATTTATTGATAAGGTGTTGGGAGGTTTGAGTTCTGCTGAGGCTTTAGAAGGTTTGGATGTATTGGTGATGTAATGAGGGAGTTTGCAGTTCAAATGAGGCTTCACTAGGTTGAATGTGGGGCTATGAGAAATGTTTATCCTCCATAGGTTTGATTAGAGATGATGGTGAATAATCAATAAGTTTCAAACTTGAAATTCTTGTTCTTGAATTCCCTCTCTCTATATTTCGAGTTTGGAGCAATAGAATTGATGTTCAATGATTGTTACATCAATGAAATCGTAAGTTTATTTTTGTGACAAGGAAAAAACATTTTGTACCATTTTTTTATTTGTGAGCATCTAATAAAGATACCCTTGATAAATATAAATATAATTTTCTTTGGTGATGAAAATAAGCAAGGCTACTCAAAGATTTTTGGAGGAACAAAAAAAAAGAATAATTTTGTTCTTTGGAAATGAATAGCAAAGTTTTAAATAGTGGTTTGAAATCAAATTATTCTTAAAACATTCTATTAATGCGATTTGTACATGTTAGCTCAATATCTCCCCAAAGATACTTAGAAATATTTATGGAGACTTGTAGTAATCTAGCCACCTTTAAGAGGTGCTTACTTTTTCTTTCACAAATGCACTTTGGTAGAGAGTGTCAACATAGGAGCTTTTGGTGGATAAGCCTTTGAACCAAGATAAAATTTTCTATGATCAATTTGAATAATTTTTTGGCATTATCAGTTTTTAGGACTTGAATTTTGGGTTGAAATTTAGTATTAATGATGGTGTTGAAATGGCATTAAAGGAGAAGCATAATATTAAGTTAATTGTTGTAGAGATGAGGATGCTCAAGTGGATGAGTGGCTTTACTCTTAGAGACATGATACGAAATGAGCATATACGTGAAAAGGTTGGAGTAGCTCCAATTGTAGATAACATTAGAGAGTCGCTTTAGATTTGTTCGCATAAAATGACGGCCTTCCGATGACTTGGTTAGGAGAGCAGATGTATTAGATTTAGCTTATGTTAAGAAAGGTAGAGGTCGACGTAAAAAGACTTGGTTAGACAATATTAGAAATGATGCTTCTTTATTAGATTTAAATGAGAATTTGACTCTTAATAGGACACAATGGAGAAAAAGATTCAAATAGCCGACCACACGTAGTGGGATAAATAAAGGTTTGTTATTGTTGTTATTGATAGTGTTGAAATGCCAAAAATTTGTTTCGTTTTGAATTTTTCTTTCATTAAGATGACCCAAGTGAGACAAGTATGATCGTGATGAAGGAAATAAACCTTTCTGAATTTAGGGAAAATTTTGACTTTACATAGTTACCACACATCACTATGAATTAAAGCAAAAGGTTGAGAATATTTGTTAAGTTTGACTGTGATATGTTTTTAGCCATATAACAATTAACAAATTTCACACTGAAAGTTCTTGAGTTTTTACTGGCGAATAAAAAAGAAATGAATTTTTCAAGATAAGTAAAATTTGAGTATTCTAAGTGATAATACTTAAGCTAGGCATTACTATCATTATTTTAAGTGTGTTTAGAATTTGAAGAGGGGATTTTGGTGAATATATAACATTTTTTTAAGCCCAAACCTTGCTTGAAGGGTCATTTTTTAGAAGGCAGATTCTTGACCATATATCTTCGCACTTACATTCATCCTCCTTGAGTTCAAGCGTCCAAAGTGACAAATTAGTTAAAAACTTAACAATATAATTATTTATATTTATTGCTAATTCTCTTTAGAATTTTTTTAGTCCTCTATTTCATTATGTGTTGCAATCAGGAAGTTTAAGAGGAAAAGCTTGAATTTTATTATGCAATTCACTCCCTATTTATAGATCTATACAAGGTGTATTGATAAGGAAACAAATAACTCTATAATAATGAGAATACAATTATTCCTGAATCAATAAATCAACTATGGAAGGAATTAATGTGATCCAGGTAGTCTTCCCATGGATTACTGTTCACAGCCGTGGATTTCTGTTGTGATCGTGAGGTTGAGATTTAACACTCCCCCTCAAGCTGGGAAATATGGATCCATCATTCCCAGCTTGTCAATCATTCGGAGAAAGGCAGAACTGTCCAATCCTTTAGTAAGGAAATTTGCAAGTTT